>NC_069503.1:156965278-157265903 GCF_027579735.1 Bombina bombina
TAGTTAAGTGAGCGGTGACAATAACGTGCAAATTAGCACCGCACCCCTCATACCGGAAAACTCGTAATCTAGCCGCAAGTTTGGTCTGATAGAGGAATATCCCACAAGCATTACAAAAGCTATATTTATACTTGGAGATTAAGAAATTACAATTAATACTTTAGCAGTATATTATATTAATAAGTTGAACAGGAGATTTTAATAGTATCATTTCATTTAATATTGTATATTTTGTTACACTTTATAGTTATTTTTATATCATACACATACACATAATCATGAAAGTATAAGTAGAAGTCTGTTGTAATTAATTATTATAGATACATATATTGACTATTTAATATAGCTAGATACAGTTATTTGTGCACATTTGTCAATAATATTTGAGTGCATAAAAACATAATTAGGATATTAGTCAGAGTACAATCGATTTAGGTATGTATTAGTCATTTTAGAACCTCTATACATTGGTACATTAGATACTTGTAATAAACATGTATTTTATTCTAAACACAATTTATCAAATATTTTAAATATAGCTATTACATATATAATTTACTTCATAGTTGTAACATGTGCTAGGCATGAAATATATATCCTAGAACTTATATATATATATATATATATATATATAATAGGTACATTTATACCGTACTGGTATATATTAAATATATGAAAATTACAGACACAAGTAATCTCATATAAAGTTAGTTTTTGCATTATGAGCGGCTCGGTAATAACTTGCAAGTTATTTCCACCGCTCACCTTTAATAGTGCTGCTATTACAGGATTTCCAAAAACCTGCGTTTGTGGGCAATATGGCAGCGTTGAGCTCCATACCGCACACAAATACCAGTGCTGCTTTGAGCTGGTTTTACATGCTCGTGCACGATTTCCCTATAGACATCAATGGGGAGAGCCGGCTAAAAAAAAGCCTAACACCTGCAATAAAGGTGCTTAAAGCTCTGTAACGCAGCCCCATTGATTCCTATGGGGAAATAAATTTTATGTTTACACCTAACACCCTAACATAAACCCTGAGTCTAAACACTCCTAATCTGCTGCCCCTGACAATGCCGCCACCTACATTACACTTATTAACCCCTAATCTGCCACCCCCAACGTCGCCGCCACCTAACTACACTTATCAACCCCTAAACCTCTTGCCTCCCACATCACTAACACTAAATAAATATATTTACCCCTAAACCTAACCCTAAGTCTAACCCTAACACCCCTAACTTTAATATAATTAAAATAAATCTAAATAAAAATTACTATTATTCCTAAAAAATTCCAATTTGAAACAAAATACTTAGCTATAAAATAAACCTTAAGCTAGCTACAATATAACTAATAGTTACATTGTTGCTATCTTAGGTTTGATTTTTATTTTACAACTAAGTTTGTATTTATTTTAACTAGGTAGACTAGTTAGTAAATAGTTATTAACTATTTACTAACTACCTAGTTACAATAAATACAAACTTATCTGTAAAATAAAACCTAACCTGAGTTACACTAACACCTAACATTACACTAAAATGAAATAAATTACATTATTAAATACAATTAACTAAATTACAAAAAAAAATAAACACTAAATTACACAAAATAAAAAAGAAATGATCAAATATTTAAACTAATTACACCTAATCTAATAGCCCTATCAAAATAAACCCCCCCCCAAAATAAAAAAAAAACCCTAGCCTACACTAAACTGCCAATAGCCCTTAAAAGGGCCTTTTGCGGGGCATTGCCCCAAAGAAATCAGCTTTTTTTAACTGTAAAAAAAAAATACAAACAACCCCCCAACAGTAAAACTCGCCATCCACACAACCAACCCCCCAAAAAAACCTACCTAAAAAACCTAAGCTCCCCATTGCCCTGAAAAGGGCATTTGGCTGGGCACTGCCCTTAAAAGGGCATTTAGCTCTTTTTCTGTGCCCAAAACCCTAATCTAAAAATAAAACCCACCCAATAAACCCTTAATAAAACCTAACACTAACCCCCGAAGATCCACTTACAGTTTTTGAAGAACGGACATCCATCCTCATCCAAGGGGGCAGAAGTCCTCAACGAAGCCGGGAGAAGTCTTCATCCAAGCAGCAAGAATTCTATTGGCTGTTCCAATCAGCCAATAGAATGCGAGCTCAATCCTTTTGGCTGATTGGATCAGCCAATAGGATTGAAGCTCAATCCTATTGGCTGATTGCATCAGCCAATATGATTTTTTATGCTTTAATTCCGCTTGGCTGATAGAATTCTATCAGCAAATCGGAATTCAAGGGACGCCATCTTGGATGACGTCATTTAAAGGAAACTTAATTTGTGAATAGCCAGCGAAAGAAGAGGATGCTCCGTGCCGGATGTCTTGAAGATGGAGCCGCTCCGCGTTGGAAGGATGAAGATAGAAGATGCCGTCTGGATGAAGACTTCTACCCGCCTTGAGGATGACTTCTTGCCACTTGGATGAAGACTTCTCCCGGCTTCATTGAGGACTTATGCCGTTTGGATGAAGACTTCTCCTGGCTTCGTTGAGGACTTCTGCCCACTTGGATGAAGACTTCTCCTGGCTGGATGAGGATGGATGTCCGGTCTTCAAAAACTGTAAGTGGATCTTCGGGGGTTAGTGTTAGGTTTTATTAAGGGTTTATTGGGTGGGTTTTATTTTTAGATTAGGGTTTTGGGCACAAAAAAAGAGCTAAATGCCCTTTTAAGGGCAATGCCCATCCAAATGCCCTTTTCAGGGCAATGGGGAGCTTAGGTTTTTTTAGGAAGGTTTTTTTTGGGGGGGTTTGGTTGTGTAGGTGGTGGGTTTTACTGTTGGGGGGTTGTTTGTATTTTTTTTTTACAGGTAAAAGAGCTGATTTCTTTGGGGCAATGCCCCGCAAAAGGCCCTTTTAAGGGCTATTGGCAGTTTAGTGTAGGCTAGGATTTTTTTATTTGGGGGGGAGCTTTTTTATTTTGATAGGGCTATTAGATTAGGTGTAATTAGTTTAAATATTTGATCATTTCTTTTTTATTTTGTGTAATTTAGTGTTTATTTTTTTTGTAATTTAGTTAATTGTATTTAATTAATATAATTTATTTAATTTTAGTGTAATGTTAGGTGTTAGTGTAACTCAGGTTAGGTTTTATTTTACAGGTAAATTTGAATTTATTTTAACTAGATAGTTAGTAAATAGTTAATAACTATTTACTAACTAGTCTACCTAGTTAAAATAAATACAAACTTAGCTGTGAAATAAAAATAAAACCTAAGTTAGCTACAATGTAACTATTAGTTATATTGTAGCTAGCTTAGGGTTTATTTTACAGGTAAGTATTTAGTTTTAAATAGGAATTATTTAGGTAATAATAGTAAGTTTTATTTAGATTTATTTTAATTATATTAAAGTTAGGGGTGTTAGGGTTAGACTTAGGGTTAGGGGTTAATATATTTATTTAGTGTTAGTGATGTGGGAGGCCAGAGGTTTAGGGGTTAATAACTTTAGTGGTGGCGGCGACATTGGGGGTGGCAGATTAGGGGTTAATAAATTTATGTAGGTGGCGACGACATTGCTGCGGCAGATTAGGGGTTAATAATATTTAACTAGTGTTTGCGATGCGGGAGTGCAGCGGTTTAGGGGTTAATATGATTATTATAGTGACGGCGATGTCCGGAGCGGCAGATTAGGGGTTAATCATTTTATTTTAGTGTTTGCAATGTGGGATGGCCTCGGTTTAAGGGTTAATAGGTAGTTTATGTTAGTGTACTTTATAATACTTTAGTTATGAGTTTTATGCTACAGCTTTGTAGCGTAAAACCTATAACTATTGACTATAGATGGCGGTACGAATCTTGACGGTATAGGCTGCACTGCTCACTTTTTGGCCTCCCAGGCAAAACTCGTAATACCAGCGCTATGGAAGTCCCATTGAAAAAGGACTTTTTGAAAGGTGCAGTAGTTACGTTGCGTTACGGCCAAAAAGGTGTGCGGTACAGCTATACCTACAAGACTTGTAATACCAGCGGTAGTGAAAAAGCAGCGTTATGAGCTATAACGCAAAACACGTAATCTAGCGGTGAGTTATTTACATGTAAGATCACAATTTCATATGCTTATATGAGTTAACAAACTTTTTCCCAGACAGAGATGTGTATTTAAGAGTTGCAGGAATTTTCTTTTGTTCAAAGATACTTAAGTGTGAAATTTAACTATTTCCTGTAAACCTGCTTATATGAATATAACTGTAGACTGACGGACTACTCTCACCACAGGGATGCTGTGATCTGGTGGTGGAAGTAATTTCGTTTGGAGATATCTAATCTCATTAAGCAATGAAATAAAGACCCTAAGAAGTTCTTCAGCAGTCATATTTTATAATTTGAGCAAATGTTTTTTTTGTTTTTTTTATTGAGTTAGACTTTATAACTCAGCGAATGTATTCTAGTATAATATTGGGGAGGGACCATTTGCTTCTTTTGGGAGTAAATGTATTACATATTGCTTCCTTAGAAGTCTTGACCAGTGTGTATCCCAACAGCAGAAGGTCTGAGTCAAGAGTCTGTTGCAGGTCTAATGACAAATAGGTCTGATGTGGCTATAGTCAAATTTCTATATCCAAAGGAATATTTTGTATATAAATGAATTATAAATCTAAATGATATATATAGTTTACAGTGCCCCTCACACTTTATCTGACAGAATTAATTTGATTGCACAATCATAAAGTTCATGTGAAGGAAGCCCTTCAGCCTCATGCCCACTAAACACAGATTGGACACATACGGCACTATGTGTAATCTTTAGGAGACTGTATTTGTGACAATACGAACTCCAAGCTGAGACAATATGACATTGAAGTACAGTATTATTTGATGTAAGGCACCTACCAGGACTCTGAGATTTGGTCTTGTGGGTAATGAGCCCAGTACTAGGGATGGACGCATGTTTCTAAAAATGTGAAATTTAAAACAAATTTTGATACATTCTTTCATTCAAATCGCATTTTGAATGTTTATATAACATTCTAACATTTTTTTTAATTTTTTAATACAATTCGAAAATATTCGTTCGATTAATAAAATAATGTTTAACTATGTATTTTATATCATATTTAATTTCGAAATGTAATATTCAAATTCGAATGGGACATTCAAATTCGAAATAGTATTTCTAGTCTACAACTGTGTTTTATAAATGTATTATTCGAATTTGAATGTGACATTCAAATTTGAAAGTCTCATTTGAATTTGAATGTAACATTCAAATTCGAAATAGTATTTCTAGTCTACAAATGTGTTTTATAAATGTAATATTCAAATTCGAAATAGTATTTCATGTCTACAACTGTGTTTTTTAAATGTAACATTCGAATTTGAATGTGACATTCAAATTCAAAAGTGACATTCGCAAACTGTAAATAACATTCGATAATAGAATTTTTAAGAATATTCGTTTGTATCAACATTCGATTATGTAAATCGAATTTCTTCAATAAAATTTGTTCTAACATTCTAATTTAAACACATTCGCCCATCCATACCCAGTAGCCAAAGGATCACCTCCTAAGGTGGTAACACAGAGTGGAGAAATCTTACCAACAGAATCTGGAGTCTTTGTACAAGTGAAATATCAAGAAAGATGCCCCCAGCACCAGAATCCACAAAATCCACATTAGAAAAGGTTTGGTTATTCCAGATAACAGGGTAACAGGAACTAAAAGAGGAGGGAAGGGATTTGGGAGTAGTAATAGATAACAAGCTAAAGATGGGTGCACAATGCAGGGCAGCGGCTTCTAAGGCTAATAAGATACTAGCATGTATTAAAAGAGGCATTGATTCAAGGGAGTAAAGCATAATTCTGTCACTATATAAATCCCTGGTAAGACCTCACCTTTAGTATGGAATGCAGTTCTGTGGACCGATCGCAAAAAAAGATATTTCAGAACTAGAAAAAGTTCAGAGAAGGGCCACAAAGCTAATAAGGGGAATGGGGAATTTAAGTTATGAGGATAAGCTAGCCAAACTGGGTCTGTTTTCTTTAGAAAAAAGGCACTTGAGAGGTGACATGATTACTTTATATAAATATATTCAAGGCCCATTTACAGAGAGACAATAGTTTGTGACAAGAGGTCACAATTTAAAGGGACACTGAACCCAAATTATTTTTTTCGTGATTCAGATAGAGCATGGCATTTTAACCAACTTTCTAATTTACTCCTATTATCAAATTTTCTTCATTCTCTTGGTATCTTTATTTGAAATGCAAGAATGTAAGTTTAAATGCCAGCCCATTTTTGGTGAACAACCTGGGTTGTTTTTGCTGATTGGTGGATAAATTAAACCACCAATAAAAAAGTGCTGTCCAGAGTGCTGAACTAATAAAAAAGCTTAGATGCCTTCTTTTTCAAATAAAGATAGCAAGATAATAAAGAAAAATAGGAGTAAATTAGAAAGTTGCTTAAAATTGCATGCTCTATCTGAACCATGAAAGAAAACAAATTGGTTTCAGTGTCCCTTTAAGGTTGGTGGAAAGGTGTTTTAATCTCCTGCAATGGAACCCTTTTTTCACTGTAAGAGCAATAAAATTGTGGAACTCATTACCAAAGGAGGTAGTGAATGCCAATACAGTAGATACATTTAAAAAGTTTTGGATACATTTCTATCTAGAAACAAAATTCATGGATATGATTGCTAGTATTAAATGGGTCACCTTTTAGTGGGATTATTTAAGTTTAACTGGAGCTTTTTGTAAGTATTTTAGATTTGTACAGGTTGAACTCGATGGACTTCTGTCTTTTTTTAACCTCATCTACTATGTTACTATGTTTAAAAGTAGAAAGGTTTAATAAGGCTCTTTGGTCATCTATTAAGCCTGATAGTTTCCTGGCCAGATAGGACATTGCTTCTTACCACAATAGTGGCCAGGGGGGGTTATGCATCTAGCACTCTCAGCAGCAGACAGACAGCTCTTACATCCTTCAGTTCCTCTTAAGGAAAAGCAGGAAGAGTAGTGGCTGGAACTATGTTTAAAAGGTTGTCATGAAATCTGTCTGTAAGGAGGTTTGGGAGGAAAAATCAGAAAAAAACACTTATTTAAAGTTTTATTTTTTATCAATTTGTCAAATTTTCAACAGAAGCTCTATCTCCATGCCAGATTTCATGGTAATAGGTACAATCATTTTCACTGTATCTTTGTCTAAAAATTCCACAAATGATCATATTGAAAAATGTTACATTTGCTAATTTTTAAAAAGGCAATAAACCTGAAATTTAAATCAAAGCGCCAAACAGAAAAAAAAATGTGTATCTATTTAAAGGGTATAAACATTTAAAAATAAGTTTTTATCATTTAAATAGATTTTAACTAAACTATAACTATAATAAGACATAAAGCACACAAGAAACAAACATTTCTAAATAAAGTTTGTTTTCCTCTAACAAACAATTAATCTAGGCCTCAGTGGCACTGAGAAATCCCTACCCCAAGACATGTATTAATTGTTTTTTATGATATATATATATATATATATATATATATATATATGTATGTAAGCAATGGAATGCACTCACTGGTCTTTTTAACAAACGTGAGGAAGGGGATTCCAGCCAATCAGCAGCAGACCCTCCCTCCCAGACCCTCCCACCTCCTGGACAGCATCCATTTTAGATTCATTCGGAAGCTGCATTCTTAGTGAGAGGAGGGACAGTGTAGCTGCTTCAGATTTAATAGGGAAATCGATAGCTAGGCTAGTGTATTCAGTGTCCACTAGAGTCCTGAAGGACTCATCTGATCTCTGCTGTAAGGACAGCACCCCAAAAAGCCCTTTTTAGGGCTAGAACATCAGTCTGCTTTTTTTTTTTTTTTCCTGAGTAATCTAATTGCAGTTGCCTGCCTGCCAGCGTGTGTCAGGCTCACAGCGTATACTGTGCCCATTTGCCCAGTGCCACCACTCATATCTGGTGTGGCAGGTGGTGGGGGTTGGTCTGTGGGGGGGGGGGGGAGCTACACTACAGAAAAAAAAATTAAAACAGAAAAAACTACTTTTTTTTGCAAACTGGGTACTGGCAAACAGCTGCCAGTACCCAAGATGGCCGCCAATAAGGCAGATGGGGAGGGTTAGAGAGCTGCTTTGGGGGGGATCAGGGAGGTTGGGGGCTAAGGGGGGATGCTACACCATAGCATATGTAAATATGCTAAAAAATAAAAATTTAAAAACCTTTTATTTTAGTACTGGCAGACTTTCTGCCAGTACTTAGGATGGGGGAAAATTGTGGGGTGTGGGAGGGAAGGGAGCTGTTTGGGAGGGATCAGGGGGTCTGATGTGTCAGGTGGGAGGCTGATCTCTATACTAAAGCTAAAATTAACCCTGCAGGCTCCCTACAAACTACCTAATTAACCCCTTCACTGCTAGCCCTAATACATGTGTGATGCACAGCAGCATTTAGCGGCCTTCTAATTACCAGAAAGCAACACCAAAGTAATATATGTCTGCTATTTGTGAACAAAGGGGATCCCAGAGAAGCATTTACAACCATTTGTGCCATAATTGCACAAGCTGTTTGTAAATAATTTAAGTGAGAAACCTAAAATTGCGAAACAATTTAAGTTTTTTTTTAAATTTGATCGCATTTGGCGGTGAAATGGTGGCATGAAATATACCAAAATGGGCCTAGATCAATACTTTGGGTTGTCTACTACACTACACTTAAGCTAAAAACTCTACAAGCTCCCTACATGCTCCCTAATTAACCCCTTCACTGCTGGGCATAAAACACGTGTGGTGCGCAGTGGCATTTAGCAGCCTTCTAATTACCAAAAAGCAACGCCAAAGCCATATAAGTCTGCTATTTTTGAACAAAGGGGATCCCAGAGACGCATTTACAACCATTTATGCCATAATTGCATAAGTTGTTTGTAAATAATTTCTGTGAGAAACCTAAAGTTTGTGAAAAAGTGAATTTTTTTTTTAAATTTGATCACATTTGGCGGTGAAATGGTGGCATGAAATATACCAAAATGGGCCTAGATCAATACTTTGGGTTGTCTACTACACTACACTTAAGCTAAAATTAACTCTACAAGCTCCCTACATGCTCCCTAATTAACCCCTTCACTGCTGGGCATGAAACATGTGTGGTGCGCAGTGGCATTTAGCAGCCTTCTAATTACCAAAAAGCAACGCCAAAGCCATATAAGTCTGCTATTTTTGAACATAGGGGATCCCAGAGAAGCATTTACAACCATTTATGCCATAATTGCATAAGTTGTTTGTAAATAATTTCTGTGAGAAACCTAAAGTTTGTGAAAAAGTGAACAATTTTTGTTAAATTTGATCGCATTTGGCGGTGAAATGGTGGCATGAAATATACCAAAAAGGGGCCAAGATCAATACTTTGGGTTGTCTACTACACTACACTTAAGCTAAAATTAACTTTACAAGCTCCCTACATGCTCCCTAATTAACCCCTTCACTGCTGGGCATAAAACACGTGTGGTGCGCAGTGGCATTTAGCAGCCTTCTAATTACCAAAAAGATCAATACTTTGGGATGTCTTCTAAAAAAAAATATATACATGTCAAGGGATATTCAGGTATTCCTGACAGATATCAGGGTTCCAATGTAACTAGCGCTCATTTTGAAAAAAAAGTGGTTTTGAAATAGCAAATTGCTTCTTGTATTTATTTCCCTATAACTTGCAAAAAAAGCAAAGAACATGTTAACATTGGGTATTTCTAAACTCAGGACAAAATTTAAAAATTATTTAGCATGGTTGTTTTTTGGTGGTTGTAGATGTGTAACAGATTTTGGGGGTCAAAGATAGAAAAAGTGTGTTTTTTTCCATTTTTTCCTCATATTTTATAATATTTTTAATAATAAATTATAAGATATGATGAAAATAATGGTATCTTTAGAAAGTCCATTTAGTGGCGAAAAAAACGGCATATAATATGTGTGGGTACAGTAAATGAGTAAGAGGAAAATTACAGCTAAACACAAACATCGCAGAAATGTAAAAATAGCCCTGGTCCTTAAGGGAAAGAAATTGAAAAATGGCCCTGGTCCTTAAGGGGTTAAAAAAAACCTAGAAATTTGACTGTGAAATAATAGCAGTCAGTTTCCTTCACACGTGTGCGTATCAGGGCCTGCCAGGGCACAGTGTCACACCAGTCAACTCATATCTGGTGTAACAGTAGTGTACATTTAAAAAAAAAATACAATTTTGACTGTAATAGATTGAATAGCAGTTAGTTGTCTGCAAGCATGTGTGTCAGGCCTACAGTGTCTACTCTGCCAACTTCTGCCAGTGCACAGTGCCACTCATATCTGTTGTCACAGTACCTTGCACGCATAGTACCACTAATGGAAAAAAAAAATGACAGGCAGAGGCAGGCCACCCCGCAGGGGCCATCGTGGTCGTGGTGCTGTGATTCCCTTTGGCCCTAGAATAATGCCCAGTGTTCAGAGGCCACGTACCCTGAACTCGAAAAGTTCTGAGGACATAGTTGACTGGCTAACTTAGGACACCCAATCTTCTACAGCTTCCACTCGGAACCTTGACGCACCATCCTCCTCCAGCTTAGCTTCGGCACCTCTCAAGTTACCACTCTCCCGCCTGCCGCCACCACCAACACTAGCACCACAGCCGCTTCACTTGATCTGTCAGAGGAGTTATTTACACATCAGTTGGAAGAAATGAGTGATGCGCAACCATTATTGCCAGAGGATGTAGATAACAGGGATATGTCTCAGTCAGGCAGCATTAAACACATGGACGTACGGTGTGATGATGATGATGTTGTACCCGCTGCGGGAGTTTGGTCTGTCACTGTGAAGCGGGCGTAACCCTTACACTACCTGATTGATACAACATCATACCTGATGTTTTAAAGCACGTTATTCCAAACAATTTAGGAATTTTAGGTGATTTATGCCCTTTAGGGATTAAAACCAGACTCTGCATCAACTATGTAATTTTCCATGGGAGTTTTGCCATGGATCCCCCTCCGGCACGCCACAGTCCAGGTGTTAGTCCCCTTGAAACAACTTTTCAATCACTATTGTGGCCAGAAAGAGTCCCTGTGGGTTTTAAAATTCGCCTGCCTATTGAAGTCTATGGCGGTTCGCCCGGAACATTTGCGGAAGTTCGCGTTCGCCGTTCACGAACTGAAAATTTTATGTTCGCGACATCACTAATTATATATATAAAATACAAAAAAGTTCAAGAAGCGCTCTGAAATACTGGATAATTGCTAAAAAATGCTGAGAGCACAAAGTAGAAAAATAATGGAACTCCAGGCAACAAAATCTAAAAATAAACGACTTTATTCCAACATGATAAAAAGGACAAAACCAGGATGTCCTACGAAAAAGCCAGCAGTGACTCTAGCAATCAGGTAAGTGAGCTGATCCCCATGCAGACATGTTTCATGCGCATGCGCACTTGTTCACTGCTTACCTGGGGATCAGCCCATCCACCTTTTTAAGGCTGAACTTGATCACAATGTCACTTTAATCTGGTACCTGATTGGATACCTGCATCTACAGGACTAACAAGCTTGGTTTACTTCACATAAATAACAGAAGAGGATAGGAAAAATAATGTCTTTAACATGACTATCATTACTCTATACATAGTTCCTAGTAATTATGAAATGTTTGCAAAAAGACAGTTGGGCCAAAATGAAGTATACATTAAACTAAAAGAAAATCCTACCAATAAATTTCAAAGGGAAATTGCGGACATTATCAGATATGCCCGCAATAATAACATTATTACACAATCAGTTGAGGAAAAATTGACAGTGTTACATCCAGTAACACCAATTTTTCATCATTATCCTAAACTGCATAAAAATCCCCTATCACCGCCAGGAAGACCAATCATTGCAGGTATAGGGTCTCTAAATGAAGCCCTCTCAGAACTCGTTGACACCTTTCTACAGCCTTTAGTGTGTCAATTACCTAGTTATATTCAAGACACCACCTCCCTTATTAATAAAATTGCCAAAATTGAAAGGAAACCTAATTATAGACTAATGGTTGTGGATTTTACTTCCTTATATACATCTATAGAACATTCTAGAGGCCTTTGTCAAGGTATATGTAAGGTTAATAAATATATATTTTAATCATATATTTTAAGGTTAATAAATATATATATTTATTCAGATCTGGCTGGTCAGTAGAAAATGATTAATTTCTTTCAGACAAACTAGCTTCAATCATGTTCAGTTATCCCCACTCAGCATGTGAAGTTATGCTGAACACACAGGTGGGGACAATGAAACATTTGGCCTGCTTAATTTAGAACCGTCACTTAGAGGAATGTTGTGGAAGTGATTTTGGGAGAGAACAGAGTTTGTGGCTTGAGACAGGACAAAACCATTTGCTCCTTAATTGAAAATACAAGCTTCAGAACATCCCTTACCCCCATACAGTTAATAAAGACATAAATGTCTAAGACTGTTGATTTAAGACCTAAATGAGATGGAAATTAGCAGACTGGAATCAGGATACATGCCCATATATGGACTTCCTCCAACAGAGATGCCGACCCGTCTGGAGAGATGTTGAAAATGCAAGCATTTTCCAAAAGGGACTGATAATTAGCACAGATTTGTTGAGTGACTCATGCTGTGTGGCTGCTAACACTGGAATATACATAGTGTGGATATTGCGTCTGGGTTGGGATAACACACAGTGGAAGCACATGGCTTACATTATAATTAACAAATCTCACTGTTTAAAACAACTATATTATATGCAAGTAGAATACACTTCAGCATTATCAGAAAATATATATTTTAATGGATATGAGACTGTCCATTTATATGATATTAAATATAAACACATGCATATATATATATGGAAAGTAAATAATTGAATGAAATTTGTAATAATCCCATATTTGAATTACATATATATATATAACATGCTTTCCTGTTTTCCAGATGGAGCTAAAAAATGATAAATACAAGATTCATATATCCAGGAAGAAATGCACAGAAATGTGAAACATGCTGTAATTGTGTAAATGCTTGTATAACAGATATTAAATGCCACTAATTTCAAAATAGTTAGCAGTATTAAATTGCTTTAATATAATACAATGTTAATAATATAACATATTTGGTATCAGAATAATCAGAAAAATGATCTGATACTACACATCTATAGTTGTGGTTTGTATGTGATTGATGCAGAGAGTTATGGTCTGATTAAATAACCATTTTATGAAAATAATTAACTTTGTTTTGTCTGTATGTCTACTGCCCCCAAATGGCCAAAATCCATTAGGACAGTTAAGGGAATTTAACTGTTCAAAAGATGCGTTTCCATGGTGAACATTCTCAGCTCCGTTAAGGGCCAATCCAATCAGATATTCCAAAATACAATCAGAAGGGACAAGGAGGTGCCACTCATTATTTTCACCAGTGAGGAAGAACCCATATAAAGTGAATGCAAGATAGAGAAAGGGGGACACAGATTCTGCTGGCTAACTGACAACTGGTGTGCTGGACGTAAGATACCATTTTTACCTTGGCAAATCTGATCTACCTTTTTCTCATTGACTGCAAATTATACTTATTGGTATTTTCTGAGGTGAAAATATTCCTATCAAGGAATATTTGATATCAATTTGGTGTTCTTTGTGGTAATGTATTAAGAGATTGCTGTAGCAAATATATTTAAAGAAGCAGTTTGTATTTCAAGTTAGTATTTTGTAAACCTGTGTATTGTTAAACGTTTATCTTTTGTATGCTAAGAAATTCATTTAAAGCAATTGTTCACAGTAAGAATATATGTATTTTTAGTTTTAAATTAGAATTGTGTTAGATTAAAGAACAGCTAAACAGCTGAATACATATATTGTTCTATTGTCTATTAGCACTGTTAATTGTATTGCTGAATATTAGTAGCTGTTATTTTAAGCCTCACTGTCATATTTTAGTCTCATTGTGTTAATTTTGAATGAAAGGCTATTGTAAATCAGGCTAGCTTTAAAGGTAAACTTTTATAAGCTTTGTAAGAAGTATAGCGTATCTTAATAGTTGTTTTTAACGTGTATAATAGTGTTTCATATTCTGGTATTACAAATATATTTCAAAATGTTCATAGATATTTACTAAATAAAATAATTCAGGTATTTATATTAATTTTATGGTTCCTAGTAGATGCATATTGATTGAGGGTTTATTTTAAAGGATAATTATTTAAATATATTGTGTTATAACCCTGCCATAGGCTGATATATTATTTGAACAGCATTACTGACAATTCTTATAAATATACTGACATATTGTATGGAGGCACTTGCATGAGATTTATTAATATTCATAATATTGATATCATATATTTGTAGTAAATAGAAATTATTATAAAAGGATTTTTTTTTTCATATTTCGAAATTAATATTTTAAAAATAAGTTTTTTTTTGAAGATTGAAATATTGATGTTCATATTTCGAGATTGATATTGATATTTTGAAATATTGTTTAAGATAAATTTTTGAAAAATTGATAAAAATATAAATTTTTCATATTTCAAAATTCATAAAAATATTATTTTTTTTCATATTTCAAAATTAATATTACATTTTTTTTTTAAATATAATTTATTTTTTTCTATCTCTTTTTATTGGCAAAAATTGTATTAGCGTTTTAATTTAACTAAATACTAAGCCAATATAATAATGTCTATCACTAGGAGTGACTCATTTAATTCTGTACATAGCATTGAAAATGGTTCCATCACAATACCCATTACTAAAGGTCAGATCCTTAAGAAAGATATCATAAGTTACATTAAAGAGAAGTTTAATATTACGGGTAAATAAAATGATTTTATGGATATGCTTGAAACTAGGGCTAAAAATATTACCGTTAATAATAATATGTGGAATGAAAAAAATTAATTTTTCCAAGAATTATTAATGATTAATCAATGCAAAACTCCCAAAAAGTGAGACGAACTAATGCTAAAATCTTGGCCCCTTGTAATATGCATTATTGACGAAATGTTGCTTCGTGTCATCGACAAACAATTGCAAATACAGGAGCTAGAAGGTAGTATTCATTCCTCACGCAGACGCGAAGAGGATTTAAAAATAGCCAAAAATAAAATGGATGAATTTGCCCAAAACCTAACCGCCTTAGATAAACATAACATAGACTTACTTGCACAGATACAAGATTTAAATAAACAGCTTGCGCAAAGCCAGAGAGAATTAAGCGATTTAAAAAGCTTATATCCCCATAATGAAAACCCTTATATTAACAGTGAGAATAATGCAGATAATGCTAACTCCCTTAGAGAACGCGTCAGGGACAAGGTACAAAAATATATGGAAGAATATAGACAAATGACCCCTTAATGGGTCAGAAATAGATTTCCCAAATAGGCAGTCACCTCATGATGTAAATCCAGGAAACTGCTGTAATTCAGCTTGTGCGGATGAGGAAAACCCTAATAGAGAATCCCAAAGTAACTTTCATACAGGGTGCAGTACCTATATTCTCCAATAAGGGGACAAAATCTGTAATTGATCACTTAGAGGCTTTTGACAATGCATTAGCTATAATGAATGTAACAAGTGAGAAATTAAAAATTGAATTTCTGCCCTAGGTATTTGACAGTAAACATCACAAATTCTTTGCTTCACTAAAGGATATGAATATTCATTCCTGGAGTGGGGTAAAACGACAATGCAGAAAGGCAACATTGCACGAAAACTGCAGCGAAAATAGCTGTATATAGTTTAAAATGTAGTGTGAATCAAATTCCAATCGAATTCCTTTCTGAATTGAAGAATGCGTACAGTATGGCTGAAGATAATCCCAGGTTTGATTGCTCAGAATTTGTAAATGTATTTTTTGAAGCACTGCCTACACCCATCAAAATTAACTTAGCTAGAGATTTTGATGAGGACTGCTCATTGGAATGGCTGATCAAAGATAGTACAAAATTATACTCTATTCAGCAGTCCAGTGAACAGGGGGTAAAAAGGAGTCAAAACCCAAAAAGAAGTAGAAGAAACACAGTAGTATTCCCCAGGGTTTACAGTCACTGTAACTCAAAGTAAAGATAACTATATATGTACTCCAATATAAGAAGCTGCCGTATATATGATATAATGTGTTATCCCCATAGAGAGCACATGTTCAATTTCTCTGCGCTAGTGGAGCTGATACACATGCAATCAATATGAGAAAGAAGGACAGAGGGTATAAGCCTCTACACTCACCCCGCAGTAACTGATAGTCAGCTTCACTTGAAGGATTCACTCGAAAAGTAATGGCAGCTTCCAGGTCAAAGGCTTCGTCATCCCGGTGAACCGCAGCTCCTGTGCGGAATTATACACTAGACGTGCCTTTCTCTATAGCGCCACCCGAGTCTTCTAGGCGTCTGACGTCATCATCGGAACATGCCGAAAGGGGGTGTGTGAGGCTTATCCAATCAAAACGCTCCAGCGCCGGTCGAATCTTCAGCTCTCACAAGGGGAAACACAATGCGGCAGGTAAGAGACCAATTGGAGTGGAGGCTCTGTGGGCTCTTGAAAATAAGCGGACTCCTTGTAGTCCGTAAAAATAAGCAGAAAAAAGAGATTCAAGAGATCCAGTTGCAGAAAAATCAATGGGCTTTATTAGTGGATTAAAATCCTAGTGTATACCAGCACGGTAGCAGAGAGACAGCTGGCCCTACTAGTTTCGGCGGAGTGCCGTAATCTAAGACCTGCTGTGTATTTACAAGTGGGTGTTTAAAAGTAACTCTCTTCACAATCATTGGCTACAGGGGGGTGTGGAAGACCACTCCCCCTTAACCCTTGCCTAGGTGGGTAAGCATGGAGGAATTTATCAACATTGTTGTGAACAAATGTAATAAAATACATAAGTTGAAATACATAAACTAATGAGAATCAATTTCTTTAGAAAAAAGGAGGAGAGGAGGGAAGGGGTATTTTGTTTTAGCAATAGTCAACAGCTTGAACAACATGTGATATCAGAGAATAACAATAATTGTATTACCAAATGAATTAAATATATACATATATAGGTGTCACCTAGCCCCTCAATTTGGAGTCTAAAAAGAAAACCTATGCAGAGGTGGCCAGTCAAAACAGGCCATCTCCACAGAGGTTTAACTTTGCCCCCTCCCCTACACGGGCTGAGGCACAGGGAGACTATAACCAAAGTGGGGGACATAATCAGGTGAATAATTACTCACAAAGAGAATACTCACCAAATAATTGGTACCCACGCAAAGGTAGATACAATAGACAGCGAAGATATTCTCAGGGTAACCAGACACCCCAAATATATACTGCTCCCCAAAGTCATAATGCTGAACAAGCTGAACCCCAGGGGCAACCACGCCAGAATAGAAATAGTGGCCCTGATCCTGAGGGAACCCAATGGTCCAGGAATCACTATTATGGGGCACCAAGAGATAGACCCAGGAGTAGAGGTAACTTGTACAATCAGGTAGATATGCTTTTTGCCCAGTTAAATTGGTTGAATGAGCAATTCGCTAATATGAGTCAACCTTCTACGGCTCAGCAACCGAACAATACTTTTTTAGGGGTACAGCCAGTGGTCAGCAGTGGACCACAGGCACAGTCATAAATACCGCAATATCACCTGAGAGGGAGGGGAGAGATATACAAAATGTAATAATAAATATCAATGATACTAATCATGTTCTCTCCCCACAGCCCGGAAACGGACGATTTAGCTGTGATGACGGGCAACCTCGGCCTAATAGCATTAACCAAGCTTTCCCTTTGCAGTGTTCTCTTAATCTTATTTCCACAGATGCAGTACACAAGAATCCAGCCAACCCTGTCATAAAGGAGACCAGTAGGTATAAAATTCCTTCGGCACAGGAAAACATTGCGGATTCAGGTAACGCGTGGCGAAGCCCACAGATGTATGATAACGTGAATTTTATGTGTGAAATGGTAGAAACTGCAGGTAGATATTATGTATTAGCTGAGCTGCAAGATTCAGTCTCCAACCCTATCATGGGATTAATTGATACTGGATCTCAGGCAACTATTTTATCTCACAGGTACTGCACACAGCTAAATAAGCTAACACCCCACAAACCTAAAATAAAAGAATTTGATGGTTCTCTAATAGGAGTTGGGGGTGACTCTTTAAAAGTTTACGGCACTGCCTGGTTAAAATTAAAATTGGGGAACAGGGTCATAAGACACCCTGTCATTATAGTGGATCTGCCAACTGATCGGTTAATTATTGGTAGTGATCTTCTGAAGCGATTAAGTACCATAATTGATTGCATAAATAATGTAATTTGGTCACAAGTTAAAAGCCCTATCAATTATGAGAAATCTGGTATATCTCGCCCCCGACCTAGCTATCACGTAGTGGAGGAGAAACCAGATGCTGTGGAGATTCATTTCAGGAATAACTTTGCACCTGAAGTCACTATTTTACAAATAGATGATCAGACTCCTTTAAGTGGCTCTGATGGTAATACTTTTAAAATTTCGCATGGAAAGATAGCGAATATTTCCCTAGATGGCGATGTATTAACCATATCTCTCCACAAGGGGGATCATAGAATCCCTAAGGGGGGAGGCCACGCTCAATACCTCACAGGGATTGAGAGAGTTAAAGAGGATCTATTTATCCCTATACAAGTACACAATCTTATTAAAACCAAGTATGCTAAATTAAACTTAAAACAGGAGCTAGCTATATAAGCGAAGGCTTATTAGCGCAGATAGCTGAACCTAAAGTGATTAAATATCTTTCTCCCCAAGACTACTGTGTCCACAACCTGGATAACAGGTTTGAAAACTATAACATCACAGCTAAGTGCTTTTTATCTGTCTCTATATGTAACTAATAAGTCAGTGAAGCACCTGTTTTTAGTTTTAAATACTCCCCATAATCAAATATACATTGGCAATGATATCTTACATAGATATGCCATACAAATAGATTTGATTAATTCTTGCCTCTGGAGCAGGTTAAAGGGGGACCCTGAAGTATTTCAGGATGAAAATGCAGCCCTGAAATCAAACCAGCAATTGCCATATGCTGTGAATATGCAGGTGTCTAGCGATGTTATAATTCCTGCCGGGGCTGATAAATTTCTTTTACCCTAACAGGTAAAGAGAGGTAAGAAATTAAAAACTTCTGAAACACTAATTTGCCTCTCCCATAGAATACAAAATCTGGGTGTCACAGTGACCCACACTCCTATGGTGAATATTGGAACTGTTCCAATACATATTATCGTGCATAACATGACACCACAGGATATAACATTATCCAAGGGACCTACCATAGGGTATGCACTGGAATCAAGTTATTACACTTTTGGATTCCAGAATAATGTGATTGGGCTGATCCCTGAAGGATACTTAACTGACAAACAATTAATAGAACAATCCTTTGCATCTATGCCAGAGGGTATATTTAATATTCAGTCTATTTATCCCTTTAGCTCAGAGGAAGGCATCTGTAAAATTGAAGAAGCCTCTCAGCCAATCAAACAGCAAGATTACCCTAATTCCCAGAGTCATGGGGGCAATGTAAACTATAATCAAGGGGATCTCACCTCTAGGTTGGAAGAAGCCTATGAGATAGGACAGCCTGAAATCTTTCCAGGATTTCAGCAAATAGTCAAAGAGCAAATAACCTTAGCTAATGGCTGTTCCAGCGATGATGAATGCCAACTGCTGCGAGAACTCCTGATGGAGTACAAGGATATTTTTGCTAAGGATTCTTATGACTGTGGTACTACAGACTTGCACATTGCAAGAATACAAACAGATCCCAATGCACCACCTGTCTTTGTTAAACAATACAGACTTCCTTTAGCCTCATATGATTCTCTTGCAGAAATCATAAGGCACTTGGAAGAAAGGGGTATCATACGACAGGTGCACAGCTCTTATAATAATCCTATTTTAGGTGTTCTTAAGCCCAATGGACAATGGCGTTTGTGTGCTGATTTAAGACAGCTAAACAAACGAGTGTACATATCTGGCTGGCCTGTGCCATATATTGACCAATGCCTAGCACAAATGCAGGGATCTAAAATATTCACTGCCATTGATTGTGCACAGGGATATTGGACCATAAAGGTACATGAAGAGGACCAATATAAGCTGGCATTCTCTTTCCAAAAGGTCCAATATGCATTCCAGAGACTTCCATTTGGATACATAACTTCTGGACATGAATTTGCTGTATTCATGCATAAGGCTATGCCTGATGCACTGGAAAGGGGGACCTTATCTTATGTTGATGATGTTTTAATCAAAAGCACAGACTTTGAAAAGCACATCGCAGAGCTTAAACACGCCCTCAGCCAACTTAAAAGGGCAGGTATCAAATTATCCCTACAAAAAGCTCAATGGTGCCGCACTCATGTAAACTTCTTGGGACATGAAGTTACTTCTGAAGGACTAAATCCTCAGAAGAAAAAGGTGGAAGCTATAGTAAATTCTAAAAACCCAACTAACTTAAAGGAATTGAGATCCTTCCTGGGTATGACAAATTATTCTCGCAAATTCATTGATAATTATGCAGAATTAGCTAAACCACTACTACTTCTTCTAAAGAAGGATGTGAAATGGCACTGGAGTGAGTCTCAAGAGACAGCCATCAGAGAGTTGAAGAGAAAACTCACTCAAGCACCTTGCTTAGCGTACCATGAAGGTGTTAAACCTTTCTTCTTAGAGACAGGTTACACGAATATAAGCATGAGTGCTGTTTTATACCAAAAGCATTATAATTTAAGCAAAGCCATTGCTTATGCGAGCAAAACTCTATCCCCAGTAGAAATAAAATTTAGCAATTGCGAAAAAGCCCTCTTATCTACTGTATGGGCTCTACAAAATTTCTGCAGCTATATACAGGGCGAGAAAATTATTGTAGAAACGGCCCACCAGCCTTTGCTATATTTACAAAGTGAGAGAATAAGAGATGGGAATTTGTCAAATAGCCGCATAAAAGCGTGGACTCTTTCCTTACAAGGCTGTCCTTTAGAAATTCGCTACAAGCAAAATAAAAAGAATCCAGTCGCACAGGGGCTTGCTGAGCTCCACGACTGTACTGCTAGAGATCCTGGGGAAGAATTATCAGAAGATGATTTCCTGGAGGAACAATTGCTTTCCCCATATAAAATGTACAATGAGGACCATTGTCAAACATTACCTTGGGTATATGTTGATGGTTGTTCTTACCATGCCACTATTGATAAAGAGCGCAGATTAGTCGCTGGCATTGGTATAACTTGGGCAAATGGATTCCCAAATATATCTATGGGTTTTAACATTGGACCAAGAACCAGTCAAGTTGCAGAACTCACTGCTGTTCTAAAAACCATTGAAATGGCTATTGAACATGGTATTCATGAATTTGTGATCATAACTGACTCAAATTATGTGCGTGACAGTTTTGTTGAATACCTGCCAACTTGGAAAAGAAATGGCATGCAGAAAAGCAATAACAAACCAGTCAAGCATGGCAAGTTGTTCTGCGAGATTGATAATCTGGTGATATCCAATGATCTAACCATATACAGAGTTCTAGGCCCAGATAAGGAAGGCAATGATCTAGCGGATTCATTAGCCAAACAGGGAGCCATGAGTGGAGAACTCCTAAATATTCACCACTTAATGGGTGCAATTCAGGTAGAAGCCATTACCAGAAACCAGGCAAAACAGCAGAGTGAGCCTAACTTGGTACAATGGAGTCAGGATTCTCCTAGTGAGGACCTGATCACTAGTCAAAAAGAAGATCCCATTGTAGGCACCTTCTATAAACACATAGAAGATCCTGAAAGCAACCCCATCTCAAAAGATGATTGTATTGGCAAAGAAGATCGTAGAATCTTAATAAAATCTAGATCACAATTCAAATTACAGGATGGTTTGTTAATTAGAACCTCCAAAACTGGCATCCAGCAATGGGTAGTACCCATCAAGTTCAGAGGTCTAATGCTTCAACATGCCCATGATGCTCCCACATCTGGTCATCGTGGTGCCAAACTCACATATGAAATATTGCGTGATTATGCTTTTTGGCCACACATGTTGAAAGATGTCCAAACCTACTGTCAAGGGTGTTTAATCTGTCATGCATGGAAGTTATGAACATGCATGGAAGTTATTCCAGCTTCTGTTCTATCTCATGGAGTGCTGTTCTCTCTCTTTCGATTTTTATGCAAATTATTCTTGGGTCACCCTAAGAGTAATGGGGAAACCAGACGTGGACTCCATGCACACTTGCCCTTAGAGAGATACAACTGCACCTCACCCATAGGAGGCCGAAACGATCATCTGGGGTTGTTGATTCCCTTGTTCAGAGAAGAATTGCCTGGTATTTCGGCGCTGGACTGTCATTGGGCAGGGTCAGACTGATATGCTTCAGGATATTTTTTCTCTGTGAAGGGGCATAGTGTGCAAAAAGAACTGGCACCCTGAGGAATTTAATAAAAATGAACATGCATGGAAGTTATTCCAGCTTCTGTTCTATCTCATGGAGCACCATTGCAGAAGAGGGGGATGGTAATACCATGGTCAGATATACATATTGATTTTATTGGTCCAGTAACTAGGTCATCAAGAGGTAACAAATACATGTTAACAGTGACATGCCTGTTCACTAAATGGGTAGATTGCATCCGTGCACCTAACAAAAGTGCTGAAACATGTGCCGCATTTTCATCAACCACGTGTTTTCCAGATTTGGTTTACCCCAAAGAATCGAATCAGATCGGGGATCCCACTTCACTAGCGAAGTGATGACAAAAATTTGGAAAATACTAGGGGTTAAAAGAAAGCTCCATATTGCTTATAGAGCTGCCTCAAGTGGTGGTGTAGAGCGTTACAACCAGTCCGTTGTTAAAATCCTCAAAAAGTTTGTGAGTGAAACGGGTAAAGACTGGGATGTAAAACTACCTCTACTCTTAATGGCATTAAGAGCAACTCCAAGTAGTGCTACCAAGATGTCACCTTTTGAACTGATGACTGGTAGAAGAATGGTTTTACCTCAGCATCTACTGTACCGTACATCAGACCAAAACTTGATAAACGCTGCCAATACATATCAATATGTGGAGAACCTAAGAAAGCACCTGCAATATGCCTTTGCATTTGCTAAAAGGAATTTAGAAAGAGCCGCAACTGCCACTAAAACCTATTATGATCTCAAAACGTCCAAAAAGGAATATGAAATAAATGATAAAGTTTAACTTTATAACTTTGGAAGAGATCAGGTTAGGGAGAAGAAATTTCTTCCCTCATGGAAAGGTCCTTTTGTCATTACTGACAAAATATCTCCAGTGGCCTATAAAATACGGATCCCAAAAATGAATGTTTCATAGATAAATGGGTCCATATCAATCAATTGCGGGCATGTCATCCCAGGTCCCAGCTACAAGTCATAGAGGGAGAATGAAGTGTCATATCCCCAAATGCACTAAAGACCTACTGTAGTTTAAAGATAATTAGCTGATAAACATGAAGGCTCAAAAATGACAGACTATCTACATAGAAGACTGTCTATGGTGTGTACGGTCAACATCCTCACCGAATACCATTGACTTTAAGCCAATTTAAATACATGTGTCCTACATCTATTTAAAATTGGAAGGGGGATTTATGTCAAGGTATATGTAAGGTTAATAATATATATTTTAATCATATATTTTAATGTTAATAAATATATATATTTGTTCAGATCTGGCTGGTCAGTAGAAAATGATTAATTTCTTTCAGACAAACTAGCTTCAATCATGTTCAGTTATCCCCACTCAGCATGTAAAGTTATGCTGAACACACAGGTGGGGACAATGAAACATTTGTCCTGCTCAATTTAGAACAGTCACTTAGAGGAATGTTGTGGAAGTGATTTTGGGAGAGAACAGAGTTTGTGGTTTGAGACAGGACAAAACCATTTGCTCCTTAATTGAAAATACAAGCTTCAGAACATCCCTTACCCCCATACAGTTAATAAAGACATAAATATCTAAGACTGTTGATTTAAGACCTAAATGAGATGGAAATTAGCAGACTGGAATCAGGATACATGCCCATATATGGACTTCCTCCAACGGAGATGTCAACCCGTCTGGAGAGATGTTGAAAATGCAAGCATTTTCCAAAAGGGACTGATAATTAGCACAGATTTGTTGAGTGACTCATGCTGTGTGGCTGCTAACACTGGAATATACATAGTGTGGATATTGCGTTTGGGTTGGGATAACACAGTGAAAGCACATGGCTTACATTATAATTACAAATATCACTGTTTAAAACAACTATATTATATGCAAGTAGAATACACTTCAGCATTATCAGAAAATATATATTTTAATGGATATGCGACTGTCCATTTATATGATATTAAATATAAACACATGAATATATATATGGAAAATAAAAGATTGAATGAAATTTGTAATAATCCCATATTTGAATTACATATATATATATATATATATATATATATATATATATATAACATGCTTTCCTGTTTTCCAGATGGAGCTAAAAAATGATAAATACAAGATTCATATATCCAGGAAGAAATGCACAGAAATGTGAAACATGCTGTAATTGTGTAAATGCATGTATAACAGATATTAAATGCCACTAATTTCAAAATAATTAGCAGTATTAAATTGCTTTAATATAATACAATGTTAATAATATAACATATTTGGTATCAGAATAATCAGAAAAATGATCTGATACTACACATCTATAGTTGTGGTTTGTATGTGATTGATGCAGAGAGTTATGGTCTGATTAAATAACCATTTTATGAAAATAATTAACTTGTTAAAAAGGTTTAGAAATTTAAAGTGAATTTGTTTTGTCTGTATGTCTACTGCCCCCGAATGGCCAAAATCCAGTAGGACAGTTAAGGGAATTTAACTGTTCAAAAGATGTGTTTCCATGGTGAACATGCTCAGCTCTGTTAAGGGCCAATCCAATCAGATATTCCAAATATCCAATCAGAAGGGACAAGGAGGGGCCACCCATTATTTTCACCAGTGAGGAAGAACCCATATAAAGTGAATGCAAGATAGAGAAAGGGGGACACAGATTCTGCTGGCTAACTGACAACTGGTGTGCTGGACGTAAGATATCATTTTTACCTTGGCAAATCTGATCTACCTTTTTCTCATTGACTGCAAATTATACTTATTGGTATTTTCTGAGGTGAAAATATTCCTATCAAGGAATATTGGATATCGATTTGGTGTTCTTCGTGGTAATGTATTAAGAGATTGCTGTAGCAAATAGATTTAAAGAAGCAGTTTGTATTTTAAGTTAGTATTTTGTAAGCCTGTGTATTGTTAAAAGTTTATCTTTTGTATGCTAAGAAATTCATTTAAAGCAATTGTTCACAGTAAGAATATATGTATTTTTAGTTTTAAATTAGAATTGTGCAGCTAAACAGCTGAATATATATATTGTTCAATTGTTTATTAGCACTGTTAATTGTATTGCTGAATATTAGTAGCTGTTATTTTAAGCCTCACTGTGATATTTTAGTCTCATTGTGTTAATTTTGAATGAAAGGCTATTGTAAATCAGGCTAGCTTTAAAGGTATACTTTTATAAGCTTTGTAAGAAGTATAGCGTATCTTAATAGTTGTTTTTAACGTGTATAATAGTGTTTCATATTCTGGTATTACAAATATATTTCAAAATGTTCATAGATATTAACTAAATAAAAGAATTCAGGTATTTATATTAATTTTATGGTTCCTAGTAGATGCATATTGATTGAGGGTTTATTTTAAAGGATAATTATTTAAATATATTGTGTTATAACCCTGCCATAGGCTGATATATTATTTGAACAGCATTACTGAAAATTCTTATAAATATACTGACACCTTACTGCTATAGAATTTTTTATAAACTCTGCTTGTGACTTTGAGGAAGCCACCAAGATCTTTTTGATTAGAGCAATTGAGTATCTGTTAACGCATAACTTTTTTATGTTCCAAACAGAGTACTATCTCCAGAGACGTGGGACAGCTATGGGGGCAAAATTTACCTCCTCCTATGCCAACCTATTTATGGGTTGTTGGGAGCTGTCCCATGTCTTTGGAGATAGAAACCCATTCAAAGAAGTGATAATTCAATACTATCGCTACATAGATGACTTGTTCTTCATCCTGGATTGTGACGAAACCAAGGCTGATCTTTTCTGCAAATACCTTAATTGTAATCAGCAAGGCATTGAGTTCACAGGCACACATAGCCAATACAGCATGAACTTTCTGGACCTCACTATCCAGGGTGGCGAAGTTGGGTCTTTAATTCAAACCAAAATGTATAGAAAAGAAACGGCGGGTAACACTCTATTGAAATTTGAATCTTGTCATCCCCGACATGTACTAAGAGGTATACCGAAGGGGGAATACATTCGTATAAAAAGGAATTGTACCAGAGAAGTTGAATATCAGAAACAGGCTAGTGAGGCTACACACAGATTTAAGCAGCGAGGTTACCGAGAAAGTCTTCTCTCAACAGCAAAAGCAAATGTAGATCAGATCCCTAGAGAGCAGCTGCTTCAATATAAGTCCAATAAGTCTAGAGTAGAGAAAGATGACATGACAAAAATCAAATTTATCACAACTTTTAGTGTGGAATACACTAGAATATGTGTCATAATTAAATAATCACTCCCTATTCTGTATTCTGATCCTATCATCAAGGAAATTCTTAACTCAGGATGTGAGTTCATTCCTAAGAGAGCTAAAACTTTAGCTAACTACTTATCCCCTTCCGATATAAAACCTACAAAAAACAAATGTTGGCTTAAACAAAAGCAGAGATGCTTTAAATTCAGATGTCCCATATGCAAAACATGTAATTTCATACATGAAGGTAACAAATTCATTTCCAGTACAACTAATACATAATATGATATTAGATATTTCATCAACTGTGCAACGACACATGTTGTTTATCTTCTTACCTGTGAACTTTGTAAAGTACAATACACAGGGAAAACTAAAAGGTCCCTCAAAGACAGGTTTTTGCAACATCTTAGGTCAATTGAAGATGAGGATAGTGATACTCCTATATCGAGACACTTCAAAATAAGACACAACTCAGATGTTTCATCTTTAAAAATACAGGTCATTGATCATATCATTAGTAGTGATGTAGCGAATAGTTCGCCGGCGAATAGTTCCCGACGAACATAGCATGTTTGTGTTCGCCGCGGCGGGTGAACATATGCGATGTTTGATCCGCCCCCTATTCATCATCATTGAGTAATACTTTGACCCTGTACCTCACAGTCAGCAGGCACATTCCAGCCAATCAACAGCAGATCCTCCCTCCCAGACCCTCCTACCTCCTGGACAGCATCCATTTTAGATTCATTCGGAAGCTGCATTGTTAGTGAGAGGAGGGACAGTGTAGCTGCTGCTGATTAATAGGGAAATCTATAGCTAGGCTAGTGTATTCAGTGTGCACTACAGTCCTGAAGGTCTCATCTGATCTCTGCTGTAAGGACAGCACCCCAGTTGCAGTTGCCTGCCTGCCAGCGTGTGTGTCAGGCTCCCAGCGTATACTGTGCCCACTTGCCCAGTGCCACCACTCATATCTGGTGTAACAGTAGTGTAAATAAAAAAAAAAAAAACTTTTTTGACTGTGAAACATCAGTCTGCTTGTGTAATCTAATTGCAGTTGCCTGCCTGCCAGCGTGTGTGTCAGGCTCACAGCGTATACTGTGGCCACTTGCCCAGTGCCACCACTCGTATCTGGTGTAACAGTAGTGTAAATTTAAAAAAAAAAAACTTTTTTGACTGTGAAACATCAGTCTGCTTGTGTAATCTAATTGCAGTTGCCTGCCTGCCAGCGTGTGTGTCAGGCTCACAGTGTATACTGTGCCCACTTGCTCAGTGCCACCACTCATATCTTGTTTAATAGTAGTGTACATTTTAAAAAAAAAATACTTTTTTGACTGTGAAACATCAGTCTGCTTTTTTGTGTCAGGCTCACAGCGTATACTGTGCCCACTTGCCCAGTGCCACCACTCATATCTTGTTTAATAGTAGTGTAAGTGTACATTTAAAAAAAAATAAAACTTTTTGGACTGTTAAACATCAGTCTGCTTTTTTGTGTCAGGCTCACAACGTATACTGTGCCCACTTGCCCAGTGCCACCACTCATATCTTGTTTAATAGTAGTGTAAGTTAACATTTAAAAAAAAAAAAAACTTTTTTGATTGTGAAACTTCAGTCTGCTTTTTGTGTCAGGCTCACAGCGTATACTGTGCCCACTTGCCCAGTGCCACCACTCATATCTTGTTTAATAGTAGTGTATGTGTACATTTAGAAAAAAAAAACTTTTTGTGTTAAACAGGGAGTTTGGTCTGTCACTGTGAAGCGGGCGTAACCCTTACACTACCTGATCGATACAACATCAAACCTGATGTTTTAAAGCACGTTATTTCAAACAATTTAGGAATGTTAGGTGATTTATGCCCTTTATGGATTAAAACCAGACTCTTCATCAACTATGTAATTTTCCATGGGAGTTTTGCCATGGATCCCCCTCTGGCATGCCACAGTCCAGGTGTTAGTCCCCTTGAAACTACTTTTCCATCACTATTGTGGCCAGAAAGATTCCCTGTGGGTTTTAAAATTCGCCTGCCTATTGAAGTCAATGGTGGTTCGCCCGGTTTGCCCGTTCGCAAACTTTTGCGGAAGTTTGCGTTTGGATGTTTACATTGCAAACTAGTGAACCTGAAGGGTTAAATGCCAGACGTGACCTGGATGTGTTCACTTAAAATCATAGTTCTTATATAAATTCTCAAAATTGACAAGGTTATTTTAAATAGATGATCAGTTGTGACATTCCTAATTAGATTTGGGTCTTTCTCTTTCAGTCATGATCTTTGTTTGAAAAACAATTGTATATTTAGCTGTGTTCTCTGTATCTGAAATTTAGAGGTTAGCTATACCCTGCAATAGATATACTAGATGTAGTAATTAATTGTTTTTTGCAAACATTTCATAATTACTAGGAACTATGTATAGAGTAATGATAGTCATGTTAAAGACATTATTTTTCCTATCCTCTTCTGTTATTTATGTGAAGAAAACCAAGCTTGTTAGTCCTGTAGATGCAGGTATCCAATCAGGTACCAGATTAAAGTGACATTGTGATCAAGTTCAGCCTTAAAAAGGTGGATGGGCTGATCCCCAGGTAAGCAGTGAACAAGTGTGCATGCGCGTGAAACATGTCTGCATGGGGATCAGCTCACTAACCTGATTGCTAGAGTCACTGCTGGCTTTTTCGTAGGACATCCTGGTTTTGTCCTTTTTATCATGTTGGAATAAAGTCGTTTATTTTTAGATTTTGTTGCCTGGAGTTCCATTATTTTTCTACTTTGTGCTCTCAGCATTTTTTAGCAATTATCCAGTATTTCAGAGCGCTTCTTGAATTATTTTGTATTTTGTCTCTGTTTGGAGCGTGTGTGGCAGACACGCTTGGAGTTGCAGCCTATCCTCTGGATCCTGACAGAGGGTGTGTCCCCCGCCCACTCTCCATTGTGCCGAGTTTGTATCTGAACACTGGACCTTCTGGAGGAGTGCACATATACAGTGAATTGTTTCCATACTATACAGATATGTGTGTATATATATATATATATATATATATATATATATATATATATATATATATATGTGTGTGTGTGTGTGTGTTTATTTTTGTATTTATTTAATTATCCATAATAGGCGTGTTTACTGTTTAGAATGTTTCAAGATGACAATTACATTTAATAAACTGAACTATAAAATGTATTGCAGAATGTCTCTCTAGCATTCTTAAAAGAAAATTAAACACTTTGAAATGGTAACATAAAATAATAAATCATATATATAAAAAAGCTCAGCAATATACTTTCATTATTTATGTTGTCCCCTTTTCATGTAATTCCATTTTGAAATAGTGAATATTTCAGTTCCTTTTAGAAATAGAGGTGTAGAACACTATACTATTCCACACAGCCATTGGCTGCATAGTCTAGTGACCTATTTATAACTGTCCCTAACTGGCTACAGCAGAGAAGGTAACCTAAGTTACAACATGGCAGCTCCCATTGTTTTATAGACACTAAAGCTTTACACTTATTTTGTCAATATTTAAACAGCCAATGAAACTTTAAAAAAATATATCTGTGTGTTGTTCTCAGTCTAATATTTTCTTTGAATGCATAACATTTATTTAGTGTTTAATGTCCCTTGAACTATAGTTTTCATTTTTCATTAATTAGTTAAATATGGTGCACTGTTTCCTACTGAACAACACATATTTATTTTTTTATTAAATTACTTTACAGCACAATCCTAAAAAAATGTAATTATTTAAAAGGTGTACTAAAATCTAGATATTGCTAAATCGCTGACTGTAATTACTTTCCCAGCCAAAATATTAATGTTCTAAATGCTTGACTGAACTTCTAAGTCATACTGTTCGTAAACACTTCTGTTTCTTTCATCCTTTCTATAATATGCTTTATAAGGTTTTCACAGCAGCAAACAAGAACAAGTTGTCTATAGTGCTTGAAAAAAAGAGAACAGGTGACTCAAATAGCAGTTGCACTGACTGTACTCAGCATGAGCGATTATTGTCTTGTACATTCACCTTGATTATTTGCTCAGGCTTAGACAACCTCCAGTCAATACATAAGGGAACATTTATATCCGGTTTTGCAACTTTTTCTCAAGGATGTGCCAATTTACCTATTTCCCGTAGATTTAACATAAGGGCTTCTTCTCATATATATCAATGTACAATGACATTAAAGGGCTACACTGTATGTTCATATGTTCAGAGTTTGAGCTCTGAGGCAAATCTGAAATAAAAGAGAAATTCATGGTTTTGTCTCTCATCTGAGCTCCCAGCAATATGCCACATAGAAGTGTAGGACGTAAAATGCCTGCAAAACCTTCCAACTTTATTTAACAGCTATGTTTATATTTTTAGTTTAAGTTTCATTTTTATAAGAGTTAGCTGAACACAGATATGTTCCTGTTTTAAATGACACTATTTTGTTTTTAAAGATATACAACAAATAAAATTGAAGGGATATGTAACCCAAACATTTTCGCTCACGATTCAGATAGAGCATGCAATTTTAAACAACTTTCTAATTTACCTCTATTATCATTTTTTCTTTGTTCCCTTGGTATCTTTTGTTGAAAAGCAGGAGTCGGAGCATTTCTGGAGCATTATATGGCTGCAACAATGTTATCTATTTACAAGAGCACTAGATTACAGCACTTTTTCCTGCCATGTTGTGCTTCAGATGCCTACCTAGGTATCTGTTCAACACTGTATATCATGGGAACAAAGCAAATTTGATAATAGAAGTAAATTGGAAACTTTTTTAAAATGGTGGGCTCAGTCTAACTCACAAAATATTTTGGGGGGTTTCATATCCCTTTAACTTTAACCATTTACAGCCAACCAATTACAGTAACTTAAACCCAGACCTTTCTCTATATAAGCCACAAGCATAGTCTGCAGTACTTGATCTACAAATTAGTTTGCAAATTCTGGCCATATCTGTATGAGCTCTATCACATGACTAATGGAAAAGAAACAATTTTACACTTGGATTTTTTTTTAACCTGTGTGTCAAGCACTAAGGCATATCTTGGACTGTGCCTTAAAGGGACATGAAACCCAATTTTTTTCTTTTATGGTTCAGATAGAGATAGATTCAATTTTTTTTATTTTTTTATTTTTATTTATAACCACCAAAGTAAATAACAAGCAACAAAATAATTTTAACCCATACCTTGGGTACAATAAGAATATACAAAATATATATGTGAATAACATTCATCTATAATTTCTAGCTACACAATTTTAGGTACTTCACTTTTAAATAAACATCATTCTGGAAATCATAGCATATACAACATTGTAAATAACATCAACAGGAAATTATTTTACACCCTAACTGGGGTACGATGAAGATGTATACCATGTAAGTATCAAAGAATTACCCCAAAAAATGAAATATATTTCTTTATACTTATAATCTATACATTGTTGGTGAATTTTTTACTTTTACACAAACAATACTCTGAGCACAAAACAAACAGAAAACAAAAACAAAAACAGAAAAAAACAAAAACAAAAAAAAAAAAAAAAAAAAAAAAAAAAGGGGGGGGGAAGAAAGAAGAAGGAAGAAGGAACCCAATCACCACCTCCCTAACAAAACCAGTTCAGAATTACGTAAGGGATATATAGAGCATTCAATTTTAAACAACTCCAATTTATTTCTATATTGTAATTTGTTTTATTTTCTTTGTATCCTTTGTTGAAAAGTATACCTAAGGCTCAGAAGCTGCTGATTGGTGGCTGCATATGTATGCCTCTTGGCATTGGCTTTCAGCTAACTCGAATAATGCATTATTAACAAATAATACCAAGATAATTAAGCAAATTAGGTAATAGAAGTGAATTGGAAAGTTGTTTAAAATTGTATAATCTATCTGAATCATGTAAGACACATTTTAGGTTTCTTGTCCCTTTAAGCCACCCTAAGAAGGATGGGTACAGTAGCCTTGAGGTGCGCTAAGGTCAGTACTGTATCTGGGGAAACTGCCTTAGCACAGGGTGCATCACTGTTCTACATCCAGGGTGCTCTAAAGGGCTGAGCTGCAGTAGCGCTAAACACAGGACAGGTTGTGAGGCCTGTACAGAAGATAGCGCTGTTTGTGATCCAGACATCAGAAATGACCTTGTGGCAACAAGTGAACCAAAAGTAGCATTAGAAGTTATAAAAGGACCCTGAGAGCAGTAATTGGCACTTGGTTATTCGTGTGTAATGTTCCTAGCAATCATGTTCATAACCCCTTCATCAGGCCTGACTTCCAGACATGACCTTCTTTCTGAGTTATTTCTTCTAGTCAGGTCACCTGCTTGTTGATGTTGGAACTTTATGGTTCTCCCTTGTGCTTCATGACTTGACTACAGACTGATCTCCTGGCTCTTGATCTATGATTATATCCTGATCTCCTGCATCGTCCTTTGTCATTATCACCTGGTTCCTGATTATGTGTATGGCTACAGACCCTGGCTTGTTCCTGATTTTAGCTTCCTGTTGATCTCCTGCACTAGTGAATCTAGTACACCCAGAAGGTGATTTCCTTATACTGCTACACTATGAAATATATTAAATAATCTGTGTAAATTAATTTTTTTACTGTACATTTTATTGTCCTTTTAATACTCTGTATAATTATAGAGATTTCAGTCTAAGCTCTGTTACATTACATTTAAAAATATATAATCTGCATTAAGGGGGACTCAGAAGTTAATTTCAGCAGCAAGTTCCTCTGTGTTACTTGGACCTTTAAAGGGACGGTAAATGGGAAATTAAACGTTCATGATTCAGACAGAGCATGCAGTTTTAAACCACTTTACAGTTTACTTCTTTTATCAAATTTGCTTTGATCCCTTTGCTTTGTATCATTTGTTGAAAAGTAAAAGGTAGGCTGATAGGAGCTTTGGCATGTTCATGTGTCTTTAACAGTCTATGGCACCAGTATTTGCCACTATGTATAACATCGCTATAAACATTGAGGTCAGTCACAATCCTTTTAAAAAGTTTATCTAATTATTTTTTCTACAAAATTCACAATTAACATCTAAGGAGGCTTTCGATACAACAATTGATAAGCTTTTCTAAAGCATTGTGATCAACACCACTGCTAGCAGAAGGCTAAAGACACATGCACGCTCCTGAGCTCATCTAGGATTACTCTTAAACAAAAGTGGCGGTGATGTCCGGTTCGGCAGATTAGGGGTGTACACGGGACATTTTTTGCAGTACAGCGGTCCCACCCCTTGCTCTCTCCCCCCTCTCTTTTGCTTTTTCTCCCCCCTCTCTTTTGCGCTCTCTCCCCCTCTCCTTTGCGCTCTCTTTCCCTTTTTTTGCTCTCTCCCCTCTTTGGCTCTCTCCCCCCTTTCTTTTGCTCTCTCCCCCCTCTTTGGCTCTCTCCCCCCTCTTTTGCTCTCTCTCCCCCCTCTTTGGCTCTCTCCCCTCTTTTGCTCTCTCTCCTCTTTGGCTCTCTTTCCGCTTTTGCTCTCTCCTCTTTGGCTCGCTTTCCTCTTTTGCTCTCTCTCTTCCCCCTCTTTGGCTCTCTCTCCCCCCCTTTGGCTCTCTCTCCCCTCTATTTGGCTCTCTCCCCCCTCTCTTGCTCCCTCTCTGGCTCTGTCTTTCAAACCCTTTCCCTCTCTGGCCATGCCCCCATCACAGAACCCTGTCCGGCCACGCCCATCGCGGAGACACCCGTCCGACCACGCCCGTCACCACGCCCGTCCACGTCCCTCACCACGCCCGGTCACACCCCTCACCATGCCCGGCCACGCCCCCTCGTCGCACCCGGCCACACCCCCATCGTGACGCTCCCGTCGGCCACGCCCCCGGACACTCCGCTTCAGCCTGGCTCTGTGCTGAGTGCTGAGTGTCAGGATCCAAACGGTCAGGTATGTTTGTCACGTGCAGTCTCTACTGCGCATGACTGCATCTGACAAACATACGTGGCCATTTATTATATAGGATTTGTGTGACTGATGCGGCTGAATCAATCTCAGGTGAAGGTGGAAAGCACAAATAAGGTATTTTCTACCATTGCGTTAGAGTTGCTAAGCAACATACCTTAACTTTCTAAAATTATCAATGGGTGTAGGTTTATGCTTAACACCTGATTTTCTTGAACTTGTAAAATGGAATTAGAAAGAATGTAAATCTAGTGAAAAACTGAAGTCGATAATACTTCAGCTAAACAGAATGCTTTGCTGCTTAAAATGGGTCTAAATCTTTTCTCTTGTTAAGTGTATCCAGTCCACGGATCATCCATTACTTATGGGATATTAACTCCTCCCCAACAGGAAGTGCAAGAGGATTCACCCAGCAGAGCTGCTATATAGCTCCTCCCCTAACTGCCATTACCAGTCATTCTCTTGCACCCAACGAATAGATAGGATGTGTGAGAGGACTGTGGTGATTATACTTAGTTTCATACCTTCAATCAAAAGTTTGTTATTTTATAATAGCACCGGAGTGTGTTATTCCTTCTCTGGTAGAATTTGAAGAAGAATCTACCTGAGTTTTTCTATGATTTTAGCCGGAGTAGTTAAGATCATATTGCTGTTTCTCGGCCATCTGAGGAGAGGTAAACTTCAGATCAGGGGACAGCGGGCAGATTAATCTGCAAAGAGGTATGTAGCAGCTTATTATTTTCTGACAATGGAATTGATGAGAAAATTCTGCCATACCGATATAATGTAAACTCAGCCTTAAATGCAGTAGCAGCAACTGGTATCAGGCTGTCATGTATGTATATTTTACACTTCAGTATTCTGGGGAATGGCACTTCACTGGAATTATACTGTATGCATAAAAATTTAGCCTAATTTGCAGGGACTAGCAACAGGCTTTTTAATAACACTCAATTTATTAATGTTAAACGTTTTTTGCTGGCATGTAAAATCGTTTAATTTTCTGAGGTACTGGGTGAAAAAATGTTTTGGGCACTATTTTTTTCCACTTGGCAGTCGTTTTATTTAATTTATGACAGTTTACTGATCTCTCTCACTGTTATGTTATGTTAGTTATCCTTTGCTAATGGGAGCAATCCTTTGCTAAAATTGTGTTTTTTACAAAGATTTGATGCTATAACTTTTCAGTTTATTAATTTTCAACTGTCATAACTTTTTCTGTGCTTCTTATAGGCACAGTACGTTTTCATATTATAGTAAATTACTTGAAAAGTATTTCCAAGTTGCTAGTTTATTTGCTAGTGTGTTAAACATGTCTGATTCAGAGGAAGATATCTGTGCTATATGTGCTAAAGCCAAAGTGGAGCCCAATAGAAATTTATGTACTAACTGTATTGATGCTACTTTAAATAAAAGTCAATCTGTACAAATTGAACATATTTCACCAAACAACGAGGGGAGAGTTATGCCGACTAACTCGCCTCACGTGTCAGTACCTGCATCTCCCGCTCGGGAGGTGCGTGATATTGTTGCGCCGAGTACATCTGGGCGGCCATTACAAATCACATTACAGGATATGGCTACTGTTATGACTGAAGTTTTGGCTAAATTACCAGAACTAAGAGGTAAGCGTGATCACTCTGGGGTGAGAACAGAGTGCGCTGATAATATTAGGGCCATGTCAGACACTGCGTCACAATTTGCAGAACATGAGGACGGAGAGCTTCATTCTGCGGGTGACGGTTCTGATCCAAACAAACTGGATTCAGATATTTCAAATTTTAAATTTAAGCTGGAAAACCTCCGTGTATTACTAGGGGAGGTGTTAGCGGCTCTGAATGATTGTAACACAGTTGCAATACCAGAGAAAATGTGTAGGTTGGATAAATATTTTGCGGTACCGGCGAGTACTGACGTTTTTCCTATACCTAAGAGACTTACTGAAATTGTTACTAAGGAGTGGGATAGACCCGGTGTGCCGTTCTCACCCCCTCCGATATTTAGAAAGATGTTTCCAATAGACGCCACCACACGGGACTTATGGCAAACGGTCCCTAAGGTGGAGGGAGCAGTTTCTACTTTAGCTAAGCTACCACTATCCCGGTGGAGGATAGCTGTGCCTTTTCAGATCCAATGGATAAAAAGTTAGAGGGTTACCTTAAGAAAATGTTTGTTCAACAAGGTTTTATATTGCAACCTCTTGCATGCATTGCGCCTGTCACGGCTGCAGCAGCATTTTGGTTTGAGTCTCTGGAAGAGACACTTGAATCAGCTCCATTAGATGAGATTGCACACAAGCTTAAAGCCCTTAAGTTAGCTAACTCATTTATTTCAGATGCCGTAGTACATTTAACTAAACTTACGGCTAAGAATTCCGGATTCGCCATTCAGGCACGCAGAGCACTGTGGCTAAAATCCTGGTCAGCTGACGTTACTTCTAAATCTAAATTGCTTAATATACCTTTCAAAGGGCAGACCTTATTCGGGCCCGGGTTGAAAGAAATTATCGCTGACATTACAGGAGGTAAAGGCCATGCCCTGCCTCAAGACAGAGCCAAACCTAAGGCTAGACAGTCTAATTTTCGTTCCTTTCGTAATTTCAAAGCAGGAGCAGCATCAACTTCCTCTGCACCAAAACAGGAAGGAGCTGTTGCTCGCTACAGACAAGGCTGGAGACCTAACCAGTCCTGGAACAAGGGCAAGCAGGCCAGGAAACCTGCTGCTGCCCCTAAGACAGCATGAATCGAGGGCCCCCGATCCGGGAACGGATCTAGTGGGGGGCAGACTTTCTCTCTTCGCCCAGGCTTGGGCAAGAGATGTCCAGGATCCCTGGGCGTTAGAGATCATATCTCAGGGATACCTTCTAGACTTCAAATTCTCAAGGTCAAGGTTGTCAACAAACCAAATAAAGAAAGAGGTGTTTCTACGCTGCGTACAAGATCTTTTATTAATGGGAGTGATCCATCCGGTTCCGCGGTCGGAACAAGGACAAGGGTTTTACTCAAATCTGTTTGTGGTTCCCAAAAAAGAGGGAACTTTCAGGCCAATCTTGGATTTAAAGATCCTAAACAAATTCCTAAGAGTTCCATCGTTCAAAATGGAAACTATTCGGACAATTTTACCCATGATCCAAAAGGGTCAGTACATGACCACAGTGGATTTAAAGGATGCTTACCTTCACATACCGATTCACAAAGATCATTACCGGTATCTAAGGTTTGCCTTTCTAGACAGGCATTACCAGTTTGTAGCTCTTCCATTCGGATTGGCTATGGCTCCAAGAATCTTCACAAAGGTTCTGGGTGCTCTTCTGGCGGTACTAAGACCGCGAGGAATTGCGGTAGCTCCGTAACTAGACGACATTCTGATACAAGCTTCAAGCTTTCAAACTGCCAAGTCTCATACAGAGTTAGTACTGGCATTTCTAAGGTCGCATGGATGGAAGGTGAACGAAAAGAAGAGTTCTCTCTTTCCACTCACAAGAGTTCCCTTCTTGGGGACTCTTATAGATTCTGTAGAAATTAAGATTTACCTGACAGAAGACAGGTTAACAAAGCTTCAAAATGCATGCCGTGTCCTTCATTCCATTCAACAGCCGTCAGTAGCTCAATGCATGGAGGTGATCGGCTTAATGGTAGCAGCAATGGACATAGTACCCTTTGCACGCCTACATCTCAGACCGCTGCAATTGTGCATGCTAAGTCAGTGGAATGGGGATTACTCAGACTTGTCCCCTACTCTGAATCTGGATCAAGAGACCAGAAATTCTCTTCTATGGTGGCTTTCTCGGCCACATCTGTCCAGGGGGATGCCATTCAGCAGGCCGGACTGGACAATTGTAACAACAGACGCCAGCCTACTAGGTTGGGGCGCTGTCTGGAATTCTCTGAAGGCTCAGGGTCAATGGAATCAGGACGAGAGTCTCCTACCAATAAACATTCTGGAATTGAGAGCAGTTCTCAATGCCCTTCTGGCTTGGCCTCAGTTAACAACTCGGGGGTTCATCAGGTTTCAGTCGGACAACATCACGACTGTAGCTTACATCAACCATCAGGGAGGGACAAGAAGCTCCCTAGCAATGATGGAAGTATCAAAGATAATTCGCTGGGCAGAGTCTCACTCTTGCCACCTGTCTGCAATCCACATCCCGGGAGTGGAGAACTGGGAGGCGGATTTCTTAAGTCGTCAGACTTTTCATCCGGGGGAGTGGGAACTTCATCCGGAGGTCTTTGCCCAAATACTTCGACGTTGGGGCAAACCAGAGATAGATCTCATGGCGTCTCGACAGAACGCCAAGCTTCCTCGTTACGGGTCCAGATCCAGGGATCCGGGAGCGGTTCTGATAGATGCTTTGACAGCACCTTGGACCTTCGGGATGGCTTATGTGTTTCCACCCTTCCCGATGCTTCCTCGATTGATTGCCAGAATCAAACAGGAGAGAGCATCAGTGATTCTAATAGCGCCTGCATGGCCACGCAGGACTTGGTATGCAGATCTAGTGGACATGTCATCCTGTCCACCTTGGTCGCTACCTCTGAAACAGGACCTTCTGATCCAGGGTCCCTTCAAACATCAAAATCTAATTTCTCTGAAGCTGACTGCTTGGAAATTGAACGCTTGATTTTATCAAAACGTGGTTTTTCTGAGTCAGTTATTGATACCTTAATACAGGCTAGGAAGCCTGTTACCAGAAAGATTTACCATAAGATATGGCGCAAATACTTATATTGGTGCGAATCCAAGAGTTACTCATGGAGTAAGGTTAGGATTCCGAGGATATTGTCTTTTCTACAAGAAGGTTTAGAAAAGGGTTTATCCGCTAGTTCCTTAAAGGGACAGATTTCAGCTCTGTCCATTCTTTTACACAAACGTCTGTCAGAAGTTCCGGACGTTCAAGCTTTTTGTCAGGCTTTAGCTAGGATCAAGCCTGTGTTTAAAACTGTTGCTCCACCATGGAGTTTGAACTTAGTTCTTAATGTTTTACAGGGGGTTCCGTTTGTACCCCTTCATTCCATTGATATCAAGTTGTTATCTTGGAAAGTTCTGTTTTTAATGGCGATTTCCTCGGCTCGAAGAGTCTCTGAGTTATCTGCCTTACATTGTGATTCTCCTTATCAGATTTTTCATTCAGACAAGGTAGTTCTGCGTACTAAACCTGGGTTCCTACCTAAGGTGGTCACTAACAGGAATATCAATCAAGAGATTGTGGTTCCATCTTTGTGTCCTAATCCTTCTTCGAAAAAGGAACGTCTGCTACACAATCTAGATGTAGTCCGTGCCCTGAAATTTTATCTACAGGCAACTAAGGATTTTCGACAAACGTCTTCCCTGTTTGTCGTTTATTCTGGTCAGAGGAGAGGTCAAAAAGCTTCAGCTACCTCTCTCTCCTTTTGGCTTTGTAGCATAATACGGTTAGCCTATGAGACTGCTGGACAGCAGCCTCCTGAAAGAATTACAGCACATTCTACTAGAGCTGTGGCTTCCACTTGGGCCTTTAAGAATGAGGCTTCTGTTGAACAGATTTGCAAGGCTGCAACTTGGTCTTCTCTTCATACTTTTTCCAAATTTTACAAATTTTACACTTTTGCTTCTTCGGAGGCTGTTTTTGAGAGAAAGGTTCTTCAGGCAGTGGTTCCTTCCGTATAAAGAGCCTGCCTGTCCCTCCCATCATCCGTGTACTTTAGCTTTGGTATTGGTATCCCATAAGTAATGGATGATCCGTGGACTGGATACACTTAACAAGAGAAAACATAATTTATGCTTACCTGATAAATTTATTTCTCTTGTAGTGTATCCAGTCCACGGCCCGCCCTGTCACTTTAAGGCAGGTAATTTTTCCATTAAACTACAGTCACCACTGCACCCTATGGTTTTCCTTTCTCTGCATGTTTTCGGTCGAATGACTGGTAATGGCAGTTAGGGGAGGAGCTATATAGCAGCTCTGCTGGGTGAATCCTCTTGCACTTCCTGTTGGGGAGGAGTTAATATCCCATAAGTAATGGATGATCCGTGGACTGGATACACTACAAGAGAAATAAATTTATCAGGTAAGCATAAATTATGTTTTTTACGCGGTTACTCATAAAACAATGATTTACAATATATAACATAAGAGAAAAGAATAGAGATTTGCAGACAATTTTTTTTGTTTTGGACTAAATTTTTGTTCCGAATATTCAGGGAAATTTTGTTTCTCTGAATATTTGGTTGGCTGCTCTATTAGATATTTGTTTTGTTTAAAATGAATGCTGAATTTTAGTTAAACATTTACATACGTTTTCATTACAATAAATGTAAATGTTTTAAAGCTACTGGTGAAGCGTTCACCTATAGCTACAATACTAACCTTAACTTTAATGCAGGCCCTGGGAGCCGAGCACACTAGGGGGGGTAGTTATCAAGCCGTCTACTTTTCTGGCTTCGCCGGCCCAATACGTCTGCCTAAGCTCGCCTACCTTCGCCGCCGCGGACCTTAAAAAATACGCCTAAGTTATCAAATAAAGCTGTCAAAAAGCCGCGGGGCGATGAGCAGCGGACTGTGACAGTTATCACTCATCCGATCTCGCTGCCCTTCGGCTTTTTCCCAGCTTTATTGCTAGCCTGTCACTAAGCACTCACACTAAACTGCACTGTTCTACCCCCTATACCGGCACCCCCGGAGCCCCCCGCAACTAAATAAAGTTACTAACCCCTAAACCGCCGCTCCTAGACCCTGCCGCAACTCTTATAAATGTATTAACCCCTAAACTGCCGCTCCTAGACCCTGCCGCAAGTCTTATAAATGTATTAACCCCTAAACCGCCGCTCCCGGACACCGCTGCCACCTACATTATACCTAGTAACCCCTATCCTGCCCCCCCTATACCGTCGCCCTCTATTATAAAATTATTAACCCCTATCCTGCTGATCCCGCACCTCTCCGCAACTAAATAAATAGTTTACCCCTAAACCGCCGCTCCATGAACCCGCCGCAACCTATATTAAACCTATTAACCCCTATCCTGCCCCCCTACACCGTCGCCACCTATAATAAATTTATTAACCCCTAATCTGCCCCCCCTACACCGTCGCCACCTATAATAAATTTATTAACCCCTATCCTGCCCCCCACTACGCCGCCGCCACTGTAATAAAATGATTAACCCCTAAACCTAAGTCTAACCCTAACGCCCCCCTAACTTAAATATTAATTAAATAAATCTAAATAAATTAACTCTTATTAACTAAATGAATCCTATTTAAAACTAAATACTTACCTTTAAAATAAACCCTAATATAGCTACAATATAAATAATAATTATATTCTAGCTATCTTAGGATTTATTTTTATTTTACAGGTAACTTTCAATTTATTTTAACCATGTACAATAACTATTAAATAGTTATTAACTATTTAATAGCTTACCTAGCTAAAATAAAGAGAAATGTACCTGTGAAATAAATCCTAACCTAAGTTACAATTACACCTAACACTACACTATACTTTAATAAATTATTCCTATTTAAAACTAAATACTTACCTGTAAAATAAACCCTAAGATAGCTACAATGTAATTAATAATTATATTATAGCTATCTTAGGATTTATATTTATTTTACAGGTAACTTTGTATTTATTTTAGCTAGTTAGAATAGTTATTAAATAGTTATTAACTATTTAATAACTACCTAGCTAAAAGAAATACAAAATTACCTGTAAAATAAATCCTAACTTAAGTTACAATTAAACCTAATACTACACTATCATTAAATTAACTAAATAAACTACCTACAAATAACTACAATTAAATACAATTACATAAACTAACTAAAGTACAAAAAATAAAAAAAGCTAAGTTACAAAAAATAAAAAATTAAGTTACAAACATGTTAAAAATATTACAACAATTTTAAGCTACTTACACCTAATCTAAGCCCCCTAAGAAAATAACAAACCCCCCCAAAATAAAAAAAATCCCTACCCTATTCTAAATTAAATAAATTTCAAAGCTCTTTTACCTTACCAGCCCTTAAAAGGGCCATTTGTGGGGGCATGACCCAAAAAGTTCAGCTCTTTTGCCTGTAAAAGAAAAATACAACCCCCCCCCAACATGAAAACCCACCACCCACATACCCCTAATCTAACCCAAACCCCCCTTACAAAAACCTAACACTAATCCCCTGAAGATCATCCTACCTTGAGTCGTCTTCACTCAGCCGAGCCACCGATGGAACTGAAGAGGACATCCGGAGCGGAAGAAGTTAATCCTCCAAGTGGCGCTGAAGAAATCTTCCATCCGATGAAGTCATCATCCAGGCGGCGCTTAAGAAGTCTTCGATCCGGCCGATGTCATCTTCAAAGAGGCGCTGAAGAGGTCTTCTATCCGGGCGAAGTCATCTTCCAAGCCGGGTCTTGAATCTTCCTTCCGCCGACGCGGAACCACCTTCTTCACCGACGGACTGCGACGAATGACGGCTCCTTTAAGGGACGTCATCCAAGATGGCGTCCCCTCAATTCCGATTGGCTGATAGGATTCTATCAGCCAATCGGAATTAAGGTAGGAAAATCTGATTGGCTGATGGAATCAGCCAATCAGATTCAAGTTCAATCCGATTGGCTGATCCAATCAGCCAATCAGATTGAGCTCGCATTCTATTGGCTGATCGGAACAGCCAATAGAATGCAAGCTCAATCTGATTGGCTGATTCCATCAGCCAATCAGATTTTTCCTACCTTAATTCCGATTGGCTGATAGAATCCTATCAGCCAATCGGAATTGAGGGGATGCCATCTTGGATGACGTCCCTTAAAGGAGCCGTCATTCATCGTAGTCCGTCGGTGAAGAAGGTGGTTCCGCGTCGGCGGAAGGAAGATTCAAGACCCGGCTTGGAAGATGACTTCGCCCGGATAGAAGACCTCTTCAGCGCCTCTTTGAAGATGACATCGGCCGGATCGAAGACTTCTTCAGCGCCGCCTGGATGATGACTTCATCGGATGGAAGATTTCTTCAGCGCCGCTTGGAGGATTAACTTCTTCCGCTCCGGATGTCCTCTTCAGTTCCATCGGTGGCTCGGCTGAGTGAAGACGACTCAAGGTAGGATGATCTTCAGGGGATTAGTGTTAGGTTTTTGTAAGGGGGGTTTGGGTTAGATTAGGGGTATGTGGGTGGTGGGTTTTAATGTTGGGGGGGGGTTGTATTTTTCTTTTACAGGCAAAAGAGCTGAACTTTTTGGGTCATGCCCCCACAAATGGCCCTTTTAAGGGCTGGTAAGGTAAAAGAGCTTTGAAATTTATTTAATTTAGAATAGGGTAGGGATTTTTTTTATTTTGGGGGGGTTTGTTATTTTATTAGGGGGCTTAGATTAGGTGTAAGTAGCTTAAAATTGTTGTAATATTTTTAACATGTTTGTAACTTAATTTTTTATTTTTTGTAACTTAGCTTTTTTTATTTTTTGTACTTTAGTTAGTTTATGTAATTGTATTTAATTGTAGTTATTTGTAGGTAGTTTATTTAGTTAATTTAATGATAGTGTAGTATTAGGTTTAATTGTAACTTAGGTTAGGATTTATTTTACAGGTAATTTTGTATTTCTTTTAGCTAGGTAGTTATTAAATAGTTAATAACTATTTAATAACTATTCTAACTAGCTAAAATAAATACAAAGTTACCTGTAAAATAAATATAAATCCTAAGATAGCTATAATATAATTATTAATTATATTGTAGCTATCTTAGGGTTTATTTTACAGGTAAGTATTTAGTTTTAAATAGGAATAATTTATTAAAGTATAGTGTAGTGTTAGGTGTAATTGTAACTTAGGTTAGGATTTATTTCACAGGTACATTTCTCTTTATTTTAGCTAGGTAAGCTATTAAATAGTTAATAACTATTTAATAGTTATTGTACATGGTTAAAATAAATTGAAAGTTACCTGTAAAATAAAAATAAATCCTAAGATAGCTAGAATATAATTATTATTTATATTGTAGCTATATTAGGGTTTATTTTAAAGGTAAGTATTTAGTTTTAAATAGGATTCATTTAGTTAATAAGAGTTAATTTATTTAGATTTATTTAATTAATATTTAAGTTAGGGGGGCGTTAGGGTTAGGGTTAGACTTAGGTTTAGGGGTTAATAATTTTATTACAGTGGCGGCGGCGTAGTGGGGGGCAGGATAGGGGTTAATAAATTTATTATAGGTGGCGACGGTGTAGGGGGGGCAGATTAGGGGTTAATAAATTTATTATAGGTGGAGACGGTGTAGGGGGGGCAGGATAGGGGTTAATACATTTAATATAGGTTGCGGCGGGTTCAGGGAGCGGCGGTTTAGGGGTTAATACATTTATTATAGTTGCGGTGGGCTCCGGGAGCGGCGGTTTAGGGGTTAATATGTATAGAGTAGCTTGCGGTGGGCTCCGGGAGCGGCGGTTTAGGGGGTAATAACTTTATTTAGTTGCGGCGGTGTAGGGGGGGTCAGATTAGCGGTGTTTAGACTCGGGGTACATGTTAGGGTGTTAGGTGTAGACAGCTCCCATAGGAATCAATGGGATGTCTGTCAGCAGCGAACTTGTACTTTCGCTATGGTCAGACCCCATTGATTCCTATGGGATCCGCCACCTCCAGGGGTGGCGGTTTGAAAACCAGGTACGCTGGGCCGTAAAAGTGCTGAGCGTACCTGCTAGTTTTTTGATAACTAGCAAAAGTAGTGAGATTGTGCCGCACTTGTGTGCGGAACATCTGGAGTGACGTAAGAATCGATCTGTGTCGGACTGAGTCCGGCGGATCGAAGTTTACGTCACAAAATTCTACTTTTGCCGGTCTCGAGCCTTTGATAACTAAGGTGAATCAGCCTCGCCACAAATACGCTGCGGAATTCCAGCGTATTTGAGGTTGACGGCTTGATAACTAGGCCCCTATGAGCGAGATTACATATGCGGCGTCACCCACAAAAGCCAGCGTCGGCTATTTTTTGTCGGATGTTGCGATCAGATATATGGCACAGCATACAAATGCAGCACGTATATTTCACCCATCACCCGCTATTTTTACTCCCATAAACTAACATAGAACCAGCGTCACAAGTCGGTATAACATATTCAGCACAAGGACTTACGCTGCGAAAATTGAGGAATTTTACTCCATTTTCACCTCGCCACACATAGGCAGACACAAAAGCCTTGCGCTGAGTATATGAGCACCGTAGTTCCCTGGAAGTCTTAACAAACACCTAACGCATGAGCAATATCTACCTGTCAACTGCCAGCCCCCCACCGCAATAACTAAATAAAATGTATTAACCCCTTATCCGCCAACCCCCACATCGCAAAGTACCTAATAAATGGCTAGATTACGAGTTTGGCGTTAGAGGCTGTGTGGTGCTAACGAGCAGTTTATGCTCACCGCTCACTTACAGACAGCGCTGGTATTACGGGTTTTTACAACTCAGACAAGAAGTGAGCGTAGAGCAAAATTTTGCTTCTTACCGCACTCCAATAACAGCGCTGCTTACATAAGCGGTGAGCTGGTGTAACGTGCTCGTTCACAATTTCCCCATAGGAATCAATGGGGGGAGCCGGCCGAAAAAAAGTCTAACACCTGCCAAAAAGCAGCGTAAAGCTCCTTAAGGCAGCCCCATTGATTGCTATGGGGAAATACATTTTATGTCTACACCTAACACCCTAACATGAACCCTGAGTCTAAACACCCCTAATCTTACACTTATTAACCCCTAATCTGCTGCCCCGATGTCGCCGCAACCTACATTATATTATTAACCCCTAATCTGCCGCTCCGGACACCGCCGCCACCTACATTATACTTATGAACCCCTAATCTGCTGCCCCCAACATTGCTGACACCTACATTATATTTATTAACCCCTAATCTGCCGCCCCCAACATCACCGCCACCTACCTACATTTATTAACCCCTAATCTGCTTCCCCCAACGTCGCCGCCACTATAATAAACATATTAACCACTAAACCGCCGCACTCCCGCCTCGCAAACATAAGTTAAATATTACTAACCCCTAATCTGCTGGCCCTAACATCGACTCCACCTACCTACATTTATTAACCCCTAACCTGCCGCCCCAACGTCGCCGCCACTATATTAAAGTTATTAACCCCTAAACCTAAGTCTAACCCTAAACCTTACACCCCCTAACTTAAATATAATTAAGAGAAATCTAAATAAAATTACTATAATTAGCTAAATTATTCCTATTTAAAACTAAATACTTACTTGTAAAATAAACCCTAAGCTAGCTACAATATAACTAATAGTTACATTGTAGCTAGCTTAGGGTTTATTTTTATTTTACAGCAAGTTTGCATTTATTTAAACTAGATAGAATAGTTACTAAATAGTTATTAACTATTTAATAACTACCTAGCTAAATTAAATTCAAATTGACCTGTAAAATAAAACATAACCTAAGTTACAATTACACCTAACACTACACTATAATTAAATAAATTAGCTAAATTAAATACAATTAAATACAGTTATCTAAAGTACAAAAAAACAAACACTAAATTACAGAAAATAATAAACAAATTACAAGATTTTTAAACTAATTACACCTATCTAATCCCCCAAACAAAATAAAAAAGCCCCCCCCAAAATAAAAAAAGCCCTACCCTAAACTAAATTACAAATAGCCCTTAAAAGGGCCTTTTGCGGGGCATTGCCCCAAAGTAATCAGCTCTCTTACCTGTAAAAAAAATTACAACCCCCCCCAACATTAAAACCCACCACCCACAAAACCAACCCTACTCTAAAACCCACCCAATACCCCCTTAAAAAAACCTAACACTAACCCTTGAAGATCACCTTACCGGGAAAAGTCTTCACCCAACCGGGCCGAAGTCCTCAACGAAGCCGGGAGAAGTCTTCATCCAAGCCGGGCGAAGTGGTCCTCCAGATGGGTAGAAGTCTTCATCCAGACGGCATCTTCTATCTTCATCCATCCAGCCCGGAGCGGGTCCATCTTCAACACATCCGACGCAGAGCATCCTCTTCAATCGACTGCTAACACAGAATGAAGGTACCTTTAAGTGAAGTCATCCAAGATGGCGTCCCTTCAATTCCGAGTGGGTGATAGAATTCTATCAGCCAATTGGAATGAAGGTAGAAAAAATCCTATTGGCTGATTGCATCAGCCAATAGGATTTTTTCTACCTTAATTCTGATTGGCTGATAGAATTCTACCCCTAAACCCCTAAACCGAGCCCCCCCCCCACATCGGAAACACTTTAATAAATATATTAAACCCCAATCTGCCGATCGGACATCGACGCCACTTTAATAAATATATTAACCCCTAAACCACCACACTCCTACCTCACAAACACTAGTTACATTTTATTAACCCCTAATCTGCTGTCCCTAACATCACCGACACCTACTTACATTTATTAACCCCTAATCTGCCACCCCCAACGTCGCCGCTACTATATTAGAGATATTAACCCCTAAACCTAAGTCTAAACCTAACCCTAACCCCCCCTAACTTAAATATAATTTTAAATAATCTAAATAAAATTACTACAATTAAATAAATTAATCTTTTTTAAAACTAAATACTTACCGATAAAATAAACCCTAAGCTAGCTACAATATAACTAATAATTACATTGTAGCTAGCTAAGGATTTATATTTATTTTACAGGCAACTTTGTATTTATTTTAACTAGGTAGAATAGTTTTTAAATAGTTATTAACTATTTAATAACTTCCTAGTTAAAATAAAGACAAATATACCTGTAAAATAAATCCTAACTTAAGCTACAATTACACCTAACACTACACTATAATTAAACTAATTACCTAAACTACCTACAATTAATTACAATTAAATTAAATAAACTAAAAGCCAATAGGATTGAGCTTGCATTCTATTGGCTGATTGGAACAGCCAATAGAATGCGAGCTCAATCCTATTGGCTGATTGGATAAGCCAATAGGATTTTTCCTACCTTAATTTCGATTGGCTGATAGAATCCTATCAGCCAATCGGAATTCAAGGGACGCCATCTTGGATGACGTCATTTAAAAGAACCTTCATTCTTCGCTAGGACGTCAATGGAAGAGGATGGCTCCGCGTCAGCTGGATTGAAGATGGATCTGCTCCGCTCCGGATGGATGAAGATAGAAGATGCCGCCTGGATGAAGACTTCTACCGCTTGGAGGACCTCTTCTGCCCGGATCGGATGAAGACTTCTACCCCTCTGGAGGTCCACTTGTGCCCGGCTGGGTGAAGACGGCTCAAGGTAGGGAGATCTTCAGGGGGTTAGTGTTAGGTTTTTTTAAGGAGGGATTGGGTGGGTTTTAGAGTAGGATTGGGTGTGTGGGTGGTGGGTTTTAATGTTGGGGGGTATTGTATTTTTTTTACAGGTGAAAGAGCTGATTACTTTGGGGCAATGCCCCGTAAAAGGCCTTTTTAAGAGCTATTTGTAATTTAGTGTAGGGTAGGGAATTTTATTATTTTGGGGGGCTTTTTTAATTTATTAGGGGGATTAGAGTAGGTTTAATTAGTTTAAAATTCTTGTAATTCTTTTTTTTTCTGTAATTTAGTGGGGTTTTTTTTTCATAATTTAGTTTATTTAATTTAATTGTAATTAATTGTAGGTAGTTTAGGTAATTAGTTTAATTATAGTGTAGTGTTAGGTGTAATTGTAACTTAGGTTAGGATTTATTTTACAGGTATATTTGTCTTTATTTTAACTAGGAAGTTATTAAATAGTTAATAACCATTTAATAACTATTGTACCTAGTTAAAATAAATAAAAAGTTGCCTGTAAAATAAATATAAATCCTAAGCTAGCTACAATGTAACTATTAGTTATATTTTAGCTAGCTTAGGGTTTATTTTATCGGTAAGTATTTAGTTTTAAATAGGAATAATTTATTTAATGATGGTAAATTTATTTTGTTTAATTTAAATTATATTTAAGTTAGAAGGGTGTTAGGGTTAGGGTTAGACTTAGGTTTATGGGTTAATACATGTATAATAGTGGCGGCGATGTTGGCGGCGGCAGATTAGGGGTTAATAAATGTAATATAGTTGCAGCGACGTTGGGGGGGGCAGATTAGGGGTTAATAAATATAATGTAGGTGTCGGCGATGTTGAGGGCAGTAGATTAGGGGTTCATAGGGATAATGTAGGTGGTGGCGGTGTCCGGAGCGGCAGATTAGGGGTTAATAATATAAAGCAGGTATCAGCGATAGCGGGGCGGCGGTTTAGGGGTTTATAAGTATAAGATTAGGGGTGTTTAGGCTCGGGGTTCATGTTTGGGTGTTAGGTGCAGACATAAAATTCCTTTCCCCATAGGAAACAATGGGGCTGCATTAGAAGCTGGACACAGCTCAGCCCCATTGTTTCCTATGGGGAAATCGTGCACAAGCACGTTTAGCCAGCTCACCACTGACTTAAGCAACGCTGGTATTGAGGTGAGATGTGGAGCTAAATTTTGCTCTACACTCAACTTTTTGCGGCTAACGCCAGGTTTAAAAAAACCTGTAATACCAGCGTTGTCTTAAGGGAGCGATGGGAAATAAAGGCTCATTAGCCCCGCAAGCCTTACCAACAAAAACTCATAATCTAGCCGTTAACTACTGACTTTAAAATGCGGTACCATTCTTGGCAGGAGAGGGTCTATATAGGGGCGTATTATGGCCTAGGCCAATAAGGCCAGTGCCTAGGGAGGCAGATTTTGGAGGGGCAGCACATCTGCCCTATCCTCTCTCTAAAAGCCAGCACACAGTACAGCGAGCAATAAAGTGCAGGCTTTTACAGAAAAGACAAGGCACGTGCGCTGATTAAGGTCGCTCTTTACAGGCAATGCTCCTTTAAACCGTTGCTTCATTCAGAGCCGCCGGCACTTTTGCAGTGGAAGCATTCTTGGTGTGAAACTTGCCTGGGGATATGCCTACAAGGTGAGGCTGGAGGAGAAGATCTTGTTCCGATAGGCTGCCTCCCCTTGTCAGATGTGGTGGGTCTGCGAGCACAGTTCTTATTGCAGGTCTTAGTAACTAACAGACTGGATGCGCCTGAGCACTGCTTAAATTAGCTTGTGATGTCTTATCATAAACTCTCAGTGCTAATGTGTGTTAGCTACTAATAGCTAGCTTTCTCTGCATTCATGAACCCACAGAGTAAACAATAAACGGACACTTAAAAAATGATGGTAATTGTTGTATGTTGTTGCATGTAAAGGGCAGTGATTGTTTCAAAGTGTATTCTTCTTTCCATCCCTTCCTCTCTCCCTTCTTTCCCTTTATCCCTCCATTAACTCACTCCCTCCCTCCCTCCCTTAACTCCCTCCCTCCCTCCCTCCCTCAACTCCCTCCCTTATTTCATTCCCTCCCTTCTTTCTCTCAACTCCCTCCCTTGCTCCCTTTTTTCACTCCTTTCTTCCTATGTTCTTTTGAATTGTTATGAAATAAAAAACAAAAAAACATTTTACACACTGACCCAAAAAATATTAAGGGGAAAAAGGCCTAAAACCTTGGGGGGGGCAGCAGAATTTTGAGTGCCTAGGGCAGCACAAAACCTAAATACGCCCCTGGGTCTACTGCTCACTTTTTGTCAGACTTGTAATACCGGCGCTATGCAAGTCCCATTGAAAAAATAGGATACGCAATTTACGTAAGTGGATTTGCGGTATTTCCAAGTCTGGCAAAAAAAGTGAGCGGTACACCTGTACCTGCAAGACTCATAATACCAGCAGGCGTTAAAAAGCAGTGTTGGGACCGGCCAACGCTGCTTTTTAAGCCTAACGCACAACTCGTAATCTAGTCAAAAGTTATTAACCCCTAATCCACCATCCTCCCACAACGCAATATACCTATTAAAACTATTAACCCCTAAACCGCAATTCCCCCCACAACACAATATACCTATTAAAACTATTAACCCCTAATCTGCCATCCCCCCACAACAAAATATATCTATTAAAACTATTAACCCCTAATCTGCCATCCCCCCACAACGCAAAGTATTAATTGAATTACAATGTCCTCTTCACTAAAGGATAACTTAAACTTTAGGTGTACGGTACACCTAAAGTTTAAGTTATCCTTTAGTGAAGAGGAAATTGTATTTTTGGACAATAGGATTATTAATGCAGGAGGTTCTTTGACAATAGATTTACTCCGAAAACCCACTGACCGCAACAGTATTTTACATTTTGACAGTGCTCACCCTCTATTTTTATTGAAGGCTCTACCTAGGAGCCAATTATTAAGGGTTCGCAGAATTGTTACTGACCAACAATTATTTGATTTGAGGCTAGGGAATATGACGAATCGATTTTTAGAGCGTGGCTATCCCAAAACAATGTTGGAAAAAGAGTTACAATATATCTCCCTTATCCCTAGAGCTACACTGCTGTCTACTGACCCCCCCCCAAAAAAAAACAAAAAAGCAAGGAGGTGAAAGGGGGTGAGTCTAAGAGAATGGTTTTTGTGTCAGAATTCAACTGTCATAGCAATAGGATTAATAATATCATTAGGAAGCATTGGCCCTTGTTGTCCAAATTCTATCCTAATATTGCTGAGTTTGTAGAGAATCCAATGCCGGCCTTTAAAAGGGGCTACAATTTGCAACAGAAACTGATTAGGGTGGACATTGGTTCTTCAAAGATTAGGGATGGCCAAAGATATTTGACTGACAGGAATAGGGGTTGTTTTCCATGTCTGGGATGTTCATGTTGTGGTAACATGATTAAATGATCTGTCTTTTACCACCCCAGCTCAGGCAAAATGTATCAGATTAAGAATTTATATACCTGTCACTCAAAATTTGTAATCTATCTAATTAAGTGTCCTTGTGGGCGGAGCTATTTGGGAGAGACCACTAGATCTATTAGGAATAGAATAGTCGAGCATAATAGCTCTATTAGGACAAAGAATGAAAAGTCCCCCATAGCCTGTCATTTTAATTTAGTAGGACATGCCATTAAACAACTTCGCTTTCAAGTAATTGATTTTGTTCCCATTCCTAGAAGAGGGGGTAAGTAATAGGGAGCTATTGCTTCATCAAAGGGAGAGATTCTGGATATTTGAATTGAATACCCTTCAACCTGTGGGTCTTAATAAAGATTGGGACTTGTCAGTGTTCCTATAAATTGACAATTGGGTTTGAAATTTTCTGTGCTGGTGTTCTTGCCTTATGAATTATTGCCCTTATCTCCAACAATGATTAGAGTTGATCCTTGCTGTGTATATAGTTTAACATTGTATCAATTTTGATTAAATACATTTATATAGAAACATTTTAATATATTTGAATTTGTATCCTTGTAGTATATTAATGTGGTAATTTTTTGCATGTTCCTAAAGAAGTGAATGGGTTAAATCAAACCTTGTGAATCAAATCATCTATATGAGGAAATTGTTCTCTGCTGCCCCCTGGTGGGGGTGGGTATATTAGGATGCTTGTTACCACAATTTTGTATGCTTGACAAAGGGAGGAAGCTCCCGAAACGTCGCTGCTATTTTGTTTGTTGTGCTCCAATAAAGACCATTGAGAAACCACTTATTGCTGCCATATTCTTTGGACTACTAAACTATTAATAACTGGGGCGGAGTTAACTGCCAAGCTGAGCGGACGCACTGGAAAAGAGCTCCGCTCACAGAGCCATTATAAAGCCACACAAAATATAGATTAGGGGATAACTATTCTAATATAATGAAGAAATTGGGCATCCTGTGGGGCTTAAACTCTCCAGGAAAGAGAAGTCTCTTACTTAGATCCTTGTCACACCTAAACCCAGACGTAGTCTTTTTGCAGGAAAAGAGAATGACACATCTAGACAACTCATTAAGCAATACACTAACATCGTTTACACCTCATACAAAACTAAAGCCAGAGGAGTTGCTATTCTTATTCACAAAAGACTAGCCTGTGAAATACTACACATAGAAAAAAAACCCCAAGCTAGGTACTTAAATATGGTCTGGGATCCATTTATGGACAAAAAATTGAACAAGCCCAAATATAGGGACCACCGAGACGAAAACCTTTCCTCTAAATTCAGATCCTTAATGCTAAAATATGGCCTCTATGACACCTGGAGGGCTTTCCATACCCTATACAGAGACTATACACACTTCTCTCACCCCCACTCTGTCTACTCCAGACTAGAATTAATCTTTACCCAGGCCCACACTCTTGACTATACCACATCAGTTAACATACATGTATACCCATGGTCAGATCATGTTCAAGTGTCATTAACACTATGTGACTCCCAAGATAAACCACACTCTACAGCATGGAATATGCCACACACTATACTTTCTGACACCCTCTTCCATGAGGAACTACGCAAACACTTAAAGGAACTAATTAGCCTTAATGGCAACCAAACAGTACCTGATGATATTCTCTGGGGAGCAATTAAGGCCTCAACACGTGGCCTCATAATCAAAATATAAGCTAAGATCAGGAAAGCCCTAGACCTACCATTATCACAGGCCTTTAGCAAATTAAGAGACCTGGAAAGCCAAAACCGGGTATCCCCTTCCACACTACTAACCAATAAAATAAGCGACCTAAAAATACACATCTGTAAACTAGAACTTAAACGCACTCAACAACAACTAATTAAGATTAGGCAACTTTTCTATTACAAAAGTAATAAAGCTGACACAGCTCCTGAAATATAAAGGCCAAACCACTAGCCTCCCTAGCAAAATAGACTCCCTTTTTCCTCATACTAAAAAGCTTTATACAACATACAGGATTCAGAAAACCTTATTCCCACTCCCAAGAAAACTATCCAGCAACTCCTGAAGAGACTCCAACTCTCTCCACAGAACAACAAGATACCCTGAGAAAACCTATCACCCTTAGTGAAATTAAGCATGTCATTAAAAACCTTAAACTATTAGAAGCCCCTGGCCCAGATGGCTTTCCGGCACTCTTTTACAAGACCTACATATCAGAAATATCCCCAATTCTCCTACGCTTATACCACACAAGGCACACAAGGCTCATTTTGAAAAGAGTTCCTCAAAGCATTATCACCATTCCGAAACCCTACAAGGACCCCTCCCTATGCCCCAGCTATAGGCCCATATCTCTAATAAACACTGACATAAAGATATACTCCAAAATCCTAGCTAATCGTATTTCGAAATTACTTCCCTCCCTAATAAACAAAGACCAGGTAGGCTTTATTCCTAACCGAGAATCACCTGACAACACCTCATGCCTACTCAACATTGCATTGGAAGCCCTTAGACTGAACAAATCCTTTTCGGTCATCTCTCTAGATACCGAGAGGGCTTTTAACCGGGTTCGAGGTTTTAGAGGCCTTCCGCTTCCCAGAAGGCACACAATCTCACATAAAAGCACTATATTCAACCCCTACCAGGAGGGTACAAGGCTTGGGCTTTTGTTGAACTCCCTTTTCACTCTCCAATGGCATAAGACAGGGTTGTCCTCTATCTCCCCTCTTATTCGCCCTGGACATTGAACCCCTAGCCAAACTTATCCGCCAAGAGCCTAACTTAAGGGGAATTACACTCCACGGTACTGAACCCGACAAAAACGGAACTGTACTTATGGGGTTATCCCCAAGATTATATGCAGCACCTGTTAAAAACCTATAACTTTACATGGAAAAATATAACATCAAACACCTAGAGATTTACATTTCAAATAACATCTCTCAACTGATACAAGACAATTACACCCCCTTACTGTCTGAATTGTGATCACTCAATTCCAAATGGAATTTCTAGGCCATATCGTGGTTAGGTAGGATCACCGCGCTAAAAAGGTCCTTTCTACCAGAACTAACATACCTATTCCGTTGTCTCCCTGTCAGGCTTCCCCGACACCTATTGATGCAGTCTCAAAGTGGATTCACTAACTATATTTGGCAAGGTAAGCCTGTAAGAGTAGCCCATAAAATTATCCTGTACCCTAAGACCCACAGGGTCATTGACCTGCCTCCATCACTAGATATTACGAGGCAGCTATGCTGACCCATATATCTCACTGAGGAAACAAACAATATACTAGTAAATGGAGCATGATAGAACAGGCTTCCCTCCCCAACCATATACAGCTACAGGACCTAATATGGGTACTCCCTCATTGACAACGAAACCTAAGCATAGACAACCGTATTATTTTGGAATGTCTGCACATGTGGGATAAAATTCAACATTACTCGGGAGTAGCTCCACACCCGTCGCCCATCCACTCCATCACAGATCTCTTATTGGGACTCCCCAACTCCCATCCTAATACTTTGGCTAACTTAGGACTAACTCAAGTTTCCGACTTAATGATTAACCACACTCAAAACTCATATCCCACCTTTACCCAAATTGCTGGATCCCAAGCTATCCCCTCCCGCTTACATTTCGAAAACTCAAGATTTAAAAGTATTCTTAGGTCTTGGGAATTTTGCCCCTCTCCACACCGGGGATTTTGCCCCTCTCCACCCCACCCCTTAACTACTTGGGAGTCTCGGTGGAAACTGGGAGGGAGACTGTATAAACACATGTCAAAACATTACTCTCTCATGGAAGGAGCTGAGCCAGATAACAAGGCCCCTCATTTATCAAAATGGGAAAATATCTTAAATATTACCATCCCACCACAGACATGGTCCAAAACCTTTACTCTCACCTCTAAAGCCATTCATTGCACAACCCTCTTCGAAACCTTCTACAAACTTCTCACACGCTGGTATTACGTACCTACGAGACTATTTAAATTAAACATAAATCCTACATCAAATAGCTCGAGACTATGCTGACAGATTGGGGACTCCTTACATACCTGGTGGGGCTGCCCAAAACGTAAGACACTATGAAACATAAACTTTGTTACTTTAGCCAGACTTGGTATCCAAATCCCAAAACCCCCAGCTACTACACTCTTACATATAGGGTTACATTCCTTACCCAAACACCAAGGTTATCTCTGTATCTACTTACTAACAGCCACAAAACTAGCTATAGCTAGTGCCTGGAGAAGAGACACACCCCAAGCTTGAACTCTGTTCTAGACATTTTGACTTATTAATTCCATGGAAAGGAACATATTTTACACTCTAGGCAAAGTAGACTTGCTTGAATTAATCTGGGAAAACTGGGAAGCTCTGTATAAACCTAACTGGCAACCCACAGTAGTGATGTAATTAAACCGCAAGTTCTCCTGATGGAAAACACATCACATGTATTTGGAGCCTAACAATACCCCCTGTCCCCTCTTCTCCTCTCCCCCTCTCCCTCACCTTCTTTCTTCTATCCTCTATTTAACACCACACTTACTTACTTATTCACCTTTTTCTAATGACGACCTGAATCTATACCTATGGGGTCTCTTTCTGGTCAGCAAGAATTGTCAATATCAGAAGAACCTTGTAACGTTTTTTGGTTTAACATTCATTGTATCACAATGTTATTGAATATTTCTTTAAGTTTCATTGTACCTATTGAGTCGAACTTCAATAAAGTTTAAAAAAACTAAAAAAAACTACCAATAGCCCTTAAAAGGGCCTTTTGTAGAGTATTGCCCTGAAGCAATCACCTTTTTTGCCTAAAAAAACTACAAATGAACCCCTAACAGTAAAACTCCACACCAACCCCCAAAATAATCAATTAGCTCTTTTGCAGCCCATAAAAAAAAAAGCCCTAATCAAAAAAAAAAAAAACAAAAAAAAAATAACCCCAAAAAATGTACTCATCGTTCCTGAAGTCCGGACATCCATCTTTTTCCAGTTGCTGAAAAGTTTTAATCCAGGCGACTCTGTCCACTGCACACTGAAGATTGAATGCAAGGTACCCCTTTTATATAGGGTTACCTTGCATTCCTATGAGCTGAAATTTTCAAATCAGCCAATAGGATTAGAGCTACCTACTGAAATCCTATTGGCTGTTCATATCAGCCAATAGGATTTCAGTAGCTCTCATCCTATTGGCTGATTTGAAAATTTCAGCCAATAGGGATGCAAGGTACCCCAATATGAAAGGGTTACCTTGAATTCAATCTTCAGGTTGCGGCAGACGATCGCATGCAGAGGAACTCCACATCACTGAAGACCGCCGCCGCTGAGGAGTACCAGCGATCCAGATCCGAACATCGGCGAAGACCATTCTGCACCTTCGGCAAGAAGAAATAAGATGGTCCTCCAATGGATGGAGCTGCCTGGATGAAGACTTTTCAGTGCCTGGAAGAAGATGGATGTCCAGACTTTAGGAATGATGAGTAAATTTTTTGGGGTTAGTGTTAGGTTTTTATTTTTTTGTCTGGGTTTTTTTTTAGAATAGGGCTTTTTTTATTTTTTATTGGGCTGCAAAACAGCTTATTGCCCTTTTAAGTCCATACAAATGCCCCTTTAGGGGCAATGGGTAGATTAGATTTTTGTTAGAGTTAGTTTTTTTTTATTTTGGGGGGTTCGGTGGGGAGGTTGTAATGTTTAGGGGTAATTTGTAATTGTTTAGGGAAAAGAGCTAATTTCTTTAGGGCAATGCCCTGCAAAAGGCCCTTTTAAGGGCTATTGGTAGTTTAGACTTATTTTGGGGTGTTTTTTTTTATAGGGGTATTAGATAAGTTATTTTTTTATTTTGGATAAGTTTGTTTATTTTTTCAGTAATTTTTTAATTTTTTTAATGTTTTGTAATATTAGTTTTTTTCTTTAATTTAATCTTATTTTTTTCTTGGTAATGTAATGTTAGGTTTTTTATTTTTAATGTTAAATTAGGATTTTATTTGTATGTATTTTAATCTAATTTATTAGTAAGATAGTCTTTTTTATGTAATTGGGGTTAATTTAGGGGGTGTTAGGTTAGGGGGCTTTGTGATTAGATTAATACTTTGGGGGATGGCGGTTTAGAGGTTAATAGATTAATTAGGTAGTTTGCATTGTGAGGAGTTGGCAGATTAGGGGTTAATAGTTATAATAGGTAGTTTTCGATGTGGGGGTTGGCAGATTAGGGTTTAATAGGGTAATTATATATTTGCAATGTGGGGGCAGATTAGGGGTTAATACATTTATTAGGTAGTTTGCATTGTGGGATGGAGCATTAGAAGTTATTACATTTATTAGGTTTATTGCGTTGTGGGGCGGTGGTGGTTTAGGGGTTAATCACTTATTATTAGTTGAGATGTGGGGGGATGGCGGATTAGGGGTTCTCATGTGTCAGGTTTATTTTTGGGAGGCGGGTTAGACTTTTACGTGTGATTTAAACTTTTTTTGTTTTTTACTTAGGTGCCGGCAGTTCATAAACTGCTGTAAGTCCCTGGCGACTCCAGAAATGTCTATTTCCGCACATTTCTAAACATCGCCAATTTATCCAATTTACGGCAGTATATGATCTGCCGCCACTGTATATGTGATTCACCCAATGTGTGAGGTGAACCTACGGGCGGGCATGGATTTCAGCAGTTGCGCTGAAACCTACGCCATATATGTAATCTTGCCCTATGTCTCCTGTGGTCTGGCAAGAAGAGGATTGGGTTAGCATACTCTCCAGAGAATGTTAAGCTAAGTATTAACCCCTTGAAAAAAATGAAAGGAAACAAATAAATATTAACGATTTTCATCAGTATTTTTTTATTTTCTTTCATTTTCTTTGTGCATTCATTTGGATATTCGTTTTGTTAAAATGAGAACAAAAATTCAATTTTCATCATGAAATCCACACACCAATGCACATCTCTTGAAAAGAATGTGTACAATTTTGTTTTAAAACAGTGTACATTTAATCATTGCAATTTTAGTATTTTTAATATGCAGCATTTTTATAAGATTTTTGATTTAGTTCAATATTTGATAGCAGCGTACATTAAATGCAACAGCTTGTGTCTAATTGTTTGGACAGAAGTGCGCCAGGTGCGGTATAAGCTTAGTAAACATCCACTGAACAATTTCTGCCAGTAGCATGAATTACAAACACAACTGTAAGCAACATGCAAACTTTACAAAACTATAAGCATTAAATGCATAAAAACAAGGTTAAAAGTTTCTTTAAAATGCTATTGCCATTATAATAAATTGTGCTGTTAAACTGTGTTTTTCTATATCGTAACAGGTTACTGTAGACAAGTTTTATGAATTTTCTCTTTGCTATTTGTAAGCTCTCTAGGTAATATTTTTTCTAAGGAAAAATAAAATTTTCAGAGCATTTCAGTTTTGAATAGAAGAATTCTTGTAATATGGGGCTAATATATATTTACTCTTTGGGTAGATTTACCAATTGCTGGGCGGACATGATTCGCTGTACCGAATCATGTCCACCTCACATCGCTAAATGCCGACAGCATATGCTGTTGGCATTTAACATAGCACAAGCATTTCTTGTGAAATGCTTGTGCAATGCCACCCCCTGCACATTCGCGGCCGCTAGTTAAGGAGCGACTGCTGCTTCTTAACTTATGTTTCTGATGAGCCGGAAACTATGGGTGTAGAAAGCAGCATTCGCTGCTTGTTAAATCTAACCATTTATGTCAATACACAATAAAAGCGATTACGGAAGCGCACGTCTAAACTTACAGATTGTTTTACTTATCTTTGAGTTCATTTTTAAAAAGATATTGGAGTTGATTACAACCCTTTAGAAAAAGATCAAATGACAACCACAAAAAGTCCCATTTTTCCATTGATAATCATTAGGTACATTTTTCTAAATGATTGCTATTGACTTGATTGCACATAAAAATGTTCTAAGCATTAACACATGTCAACAAAATATTATAGTATTTGTTTTGTACTTTCTTCTAATCCTGTCCTTTTGTTTTATGGGTATCTACGAGAGTGATAAGAAATAAAAAATAAAATAAATAATATACATTACGAAATGCTGTTTTTAAAGAGGAAACAATAAAAAAAAGTTGACCCCAATATCCCTTTAAAGACAAATAAGGAAGTACCAAAATACTGTGATAAAATAAAAGAACATAACTTTGAATATAGTAAATAAATACCAGCAATGCTAACAATTTAGCAATGGGTCATATGAAAGGTAATCTCAGTGGTTATGAGTTCCATTTATGAATCTATTTATGCAGCCGTGGTGTCCTTGTTGTGAAGCAAGCTTTGAGCAAGGCGAGAGAGGCCCCACACTTTTGGGGGGTCAATGTCGGGCTGAGGTTATGAGAAGGTACAATGTACATTGTATATTTAGTTTATGAAGAAGTGTTTATGTTATTTGGAGTATTGTAATATTTATTGTTCTTAATATTTTTGTAGTTGAAATCATAAAAAAACAGATTTCTTCATATCTGCAATCTCTGAGGTTACAGACCGGTTAAACTCATTTGTCATGGAAGATTGATAAGCCCTACTCTTGTGTAATTGGTTGCATGAGAGCATGGGGCTATGGAGGCACCGAAAGCAGGGGTGCAGGTTACCTACCTGTGAACTTCATCCACCTGCACTTTCATAAATAAGAGCATATAAGTTAAATATATTTAAAAAAAATAAGTGGCAAGGCTGACTGTAAAACATATCAAAATTCTCTCATATTTAGTAACCAAATTAAGAAAAGTTGACCTTTGCACAATACAAAAAGGATAATAGCCATTCAAATTGATCCAAATGTCACATATTCAATAGCTTTGTCAGCTTGCATTGATTGTAGACACAATTTAATTTATCTTCTGATGCCTCATTGCAATTATATTAATGCTATAAAGCAAGTATCATATTTGTCTTCAGTTCACTCTAGGCCAGAGGACTAAGTAGAACAGAAAAGAGCATTAGACGATACCTTTTTTAATTTTGTAAAACATTCTCATAAACATGAAGACTCTTGGCAGTGTTTGCATTCAACAGTTGCAAAACGTTAAATATTTGTCACTTTACAAAATCCCACATCGGTTTTCATTTAACGCAAAGTTGACTTACTTATGCATTACGTTTTACCAACTTGTATATAAAAAAAATAAGTCTAAAACAGAAAATCATGACTGCAACATCTATAAATGTCTTACAATTTTCACTCAAAACACAAAATTCTAAAACTAAAATAATTTTTCCAATGATATAATGGTTTTACCCATGTATAACCTGTAAATATATATGTATATGCTTATATACATATATATTTATGTGCTAATATGTGTATATACATATTAATATACATATATATTTATTTTTTTTGCTGCCCAATGCTGCGTGACTTACCCCTACTAATAGTTGGCCTTAAAATGCAATTTAATTTATATTCAACAATTTAGGCCTTGATTACGAGAGGAGAGCATAATTGCACTTTTGCAAGTGTGATATTTGCGCTCCACTCAGTAATACAGGCGCTTCCATAGGCTTCAATGGGAGCCTCGTTCTGATGCCATCAGACATGGCAAAGAACCTTGCGCAACACAGGGGTAAGTCACGCAGCATTGGGCAGCAAATAAAAATATATATGCACAGTATATGAATATGTATATACATATATTAGCACATAAATATATATTTATGTAAGCATATACATATATAGTTACAGTAAAACCGCAGTCCCTATAGACTTCAATGTAAAGGCACTTTTAAGTGACATTTTTTTCTAACACCTCACATCCCCTCACTTTAACCCATTATAACTGCTTCATAGAGATATTTTAAAAAAAAATCAAAATGCTCATATTTTTTATTTTATAATAGGAACTGTATACTTTATTTTGGGGGCAATTGGTTGTCATTTTTTTAATTAACCAGAGGTCGCTGTAGCATTAACCTGCTACTTGTAATGGCTGGTTATTTAAAGCGCGCCCGAAAACAGGCAAACATGCCCCTTTACGGGCGTATGTTAAGATAGCTCTCCACTTGTTATCCATCCCTTAATTATTTTTTTACACTGTTACAATGAGAAAACTTTCTTTTTATACCCATTCTGTATCCTAGAGGGATAAGATGCAAGCAAAAAAGAATTAACGAACAAGTATATAGAAGCATAAACATCATTAGCCTACGTTCATTTAACTGCCCAATTACATAAAACCTTTATTTCATTAATTACTGCACTTCTCAGGATAATGCATATCCCAGGTATTCCTGAAACTCTTAAGGGGGCATTTAATACAGAAGAATTACACAATCAACAGATGCATAAAGAAACAATGCAATAAAACTTACTTTTTCAAATAAGCAATATGTTTTTCTGCTGATTTTCAAAGTTCCCTGACAGCTGTCAGCCAATCACACACTCATATGTAAATGAGCAGAGGACTCTTGCTCATGTTCAGTAGGAGCTGGTGCCTAAGAAAGTGGTACACATAAGACTAGACATCCTCAAACTTGGCCCTCCAGAGGTTTTGGAACTACATTTCCCATGATGCTCAGCCAGTTGATTTGCTGGCTGAGCATCATGGGAAATGTAGATCCAAAATCTCTAGAACGCCAAGTTTGAGGATGTGTGCATAAGACTGTGTGCGCCCCTCTAAGAATTAGAGGCTGTCTTTTAACAATTGTTTGTTTGCAGTAAGTCTTTAATAGAAAAAAGGTTTCTGTCAGACAACTAAAGAAACAACATCTCCAAGTAAAGAAACAAAAAGAGGGCAATGTTATGCAATATCTTCAAATAAAAATGCCTTCTGAACCTTTAAGAGACGTTCAATTAGCTCACCTGCTGGCAAACTTCCTCAGTCTTAAAGGGCCATTCCGAAAGCTAACCTCCAAGCGATGATTTCCAGTGATCATAAAGTCTGATACAGGTCAAGGCTTCCATAACTCCCAAGGGTTAATCTACACCTTATAGCTTCCAAGAAAGCTGTGAAGATGAATCATTAAGGGAGTCATATCTTAGTAGGAACAAACATCTCTGGCTTTAATATTATATAGGATTGCCAACTCCAAAATATCTTACATAATGGTGCGAATAAATGAGTACTGATGAGGGCTCAAAACTTATTTTCAATTTATTAAAAACAAGAAGAATACACAACACATTTCTCAATAAAAACTGTTTCATCGGGTGAATAATACATCATTAATCAAGATCCATCTTTAAAAAGTAATCATAGCTCTGATGAACATAATCAACAACCAACAGAAAATTAATTCCTCATTACTTCCTACACCTAATCACTACCAGTAATTAGTTAATAATTTGTTATCACATTTGTATAGACATCTTATAAATTATTATAGCTGAATAGCACAATGACATTACCCCCAAAAGAACCCTTTTGAGCACAAAAAGAAATAAATCATTAGAGATGGAGATATTGAAACTGGACGAGACATATTCACTAGTATGTTGGCTAGATGTTACACATAGACACGCCCCCTGAGGCGTATCTCTCTTTCAACATTTAAAAAGGAACAAACTCATTCATTGGTGTCAAAATGACCTCTGTACGTCACCCAATAGAATCACAGCCCCTGCTGTGCTCACCCATGATGTCAGCAATGACAACACAGGGTGAGAGGCTCCTACAAATAAAGTACATTGCACAGTTGCAATACTGAGCTCTCGATAGACCTTTCTTATAGGAAACATACAGCTAGATTACGAGTTTTGAGTGCTATAGGGAAATTAACGACCGCCACAAACTGTTGTTATTTCACCTCCCTATAGCGCTGCTATTACAAGTTCACAAAAAGCAGGCTTTCGCGGGCGTTGAGCTCCATACCGCACCCAAATACAAGCACTGCTTTGACGTGCTCGTGCATGATTTCCCCATAGACATCAATGGGGAGAGCCGTCAAAAAAAAAGCCTATCACCTGCGATCGTGGAAACAAAAGCTCCTTAACGCAGCCCCATTGATGTCTATGGGGAAAGAAAATGTTATGTTTAAACCTAACACCCTAACATAAAAATCACGTCTAAACACCCCTAATCTGCCGCCCCCGACATCACCGCCACCTACATTACAGTTGTTAACCCCTAATCTGCCGCCCTTAAAGGGACACTGAACCCAATTTTTTTCTTTTGTGATTCAGACAGAGCATGGAATTTAAGCAACTTTCTAATTTACTCCTATTATCAAATTGTATTTATTCTCTTGGTATCTTTATTTGAAATGCAAGAATGTAAGTTTAGATGCCGGCCCATGTTTGGTGAACAACCTGGGTTGTCCTTGCTGATTAGTGGATAAGTTCATCAACCAATAAAAAAGTGTTGTCCAGAGTTCTGAACCAAGAAAAAAGCTTAGATGCCTTCTTTTTCAAATAAAGATAGCAAGAGAATGAAGAAAAATTGATAATAGGAGTAAATTAGAAAGTTGCTTAAAATTGCATGCTCTATCTGAATCACGAAATAAATAATTTGGGTTCAGTGACCCTTTAACATTGCCGCCACCAAAATAAAACTATTAACCCCTACTCTGCCGCTCCCGGTATCGCTGCCACCTAAATACACTAATTAACCCCTAATCTGCCGCAATTAACATCTCTGCCACATACATTACAGTTATTAACCCATAATCTGCCGCACCCAATGTCGCCGCCACTATACTAAAGTTAATAACCCCTAAACCTCTGGCCTCCAACATCACTAACACTAACCCCTAAACCTAACCCTAACGTAACCCTAAGCCTAAGTCTAACCCTAACCCTAACACCCCCTAACTTAAATATAATTAAAATAAATCTAAACAAACCTTACAATTATTAACTAAATAATTCCTATTTAAAACTAAATACATACTTACCTGTGAAATAAAACCTAAGCTAGCTACAATATAACTAATAGTTATATTGTAGCTATCTAAGGTTTTATTTTTATTTCACAGGTAAGTTTGTATTTATTTTAACTAGGTAGACTGGTTAGTAAATAGTTATTAAATATTTACTAACTACATAGATAAAGTAAATACAACGTTACATGTAAAATAAAACCTAACCTGCCTTACACTAAAAACTAACGTTACAATAAAATGAAATAAATTAAATGAATACAATACAATTTACTAAATTACAAAAAAAATAAACACTAAATTACAAAAAATAAAAAATGAAATTATCAAAAATAAAAACGAATTACTCCTAATCTCATAGCCCTATCAAAATAAAAAGCCCCCCAAAATAAAAAAAAAAACCCTAGCCTACACTAAACTGCCAATGGCCCTTAAAAGGGCCATTTGCGGGGCATTGCCCCAAAGAAATCAGAAAAAATACAAACAACCCTCCAACAGTAAAACCCACCACCCACCCAACCAAACCCCCCAAATAAAAAATAAATCTAAATAAACCTAAGCTAACCATTGCCCTGAAAAGGGCATTTGGATGGGCATTGCCCTTAAAAGGACATTTAGCTCTTTTACATTGACCAAAACCCTAAGCTAAAAATAAAACCCAGCCAAAAAAACTTTAAAAAAACCTAACACTAACCCCCAACGAACCTCTTACAGTTTTCGAAGACCGGACATCCATCCTCATCCAGGCGGCAGAAGTCTTCATCCAAGCAGGCAGAAGTCCTCATCGAAACCGGCAGAAGTCTTCATCCAAGCGGTCAGAAGTCTTCATCCAGACGGCATCTTCTATCTTCATCCATCTGGCGCGGAGTGGGTCCATCTTCAAGACATCCGGCACAGAGCATCCTCTTCATACAGTTGTCGCTGGAAAATGAAGGTTCCCTTTAAGTGACGTCATCCAAGATGGCGTCCCTTACATTCCGATTGGCTGATAGAATTCTATCAGCCAATAGGAATTAAAGGGGAAAAAATCATATTGGCAGATTAGGGGTTAATAATTTTATATTAGTGTTTGCGACGCAGGAGAGCCTTGGTTTATGGGTGTTAGTGTACTTTGTGACAGTTTAGTTATGAGTTTTATGTTACAGCTTTGTAACGTAAAACTCATAACTACTGACTTTAGATGGCGGTATGGATCTTGTCAATTATGGCTGTACCGCTCACTTTTTTGCCTCCCAGGCAAACTAGTAATACCGGCGCTATGGAAGTCCCATTGAAAAGTAACTTTTTTAAAAGTGCGGTACTGACGTTGCGTGACGGCCAAAAAGGTGTGCGGTACACCTATTCTAACAAGACTCGTAATAGCGGCGTTAGGGAAAAAGCAGCATTATGGGCCGTAGCGATGCTATTTGAGTCATAACGCAAAACTCACAATCTAGCTGATAGTTACTCAAGTGCTTATAATTAAGCTCAAAATAAGAATAAACAAAATGTCAAGAATTGCTATTAACGTGTTTATACAAATGTGTTATATTGTGTCCTAACTTTTATCTTACTAAATCATCGATTTTAATAATCAATTAATTTATATCATATTAGCATACAATTCACAACAACCTGAATATTAAGTAAATATCCTATATATAAAAAAGGAAGTAGTAATATCCTTTGTATTATTTCCATTGAACACATTAGCAAATATTGGAACTATTTTTGACACCTAGGTTAAATATCATTCTTTTTACATAGAGATGATCATGAGATATCTTCTAATCAGCTTTTTACAGATATGCTGCATCACTTTCAAGTGATTATGCATTTGGGCATCATGTGCCTTTAATTGTATTTGCCATTTCAGCTGGAAGGCAACTGAACAACACTTAAAAATCAATATAATACTAAGCACTGGAATTCCTCCAGAGAAAGAAACCGGCTTCCTCATGGCACCAGCAAAAATATAGATAGATAGATAGATAGATAGATAGATAGATGATAGATAGATAGATAGATAGATAGATAGATAGATAGATAGATAGATGTAGATAAATATATTCTGTACATAAGAAATTGAAAATAGAAAAACCTTAAAGCACTAAATCATCATTAGCATAGTATAAGCTCTAGAGATGTAATTAAATAAATCAACTTGACCTGTTTTTCAGATTATAGAAATTACACAATTGTTTAGGGACCTTGAGTGCTGAGGCATAATAAGTTTGAAGTAGTGCTAATATATGAGACACAAGCAACACCACTGTAGTCCTTATAAGTGTGGGAACTAGAAGTTTGAAACAAATAATTTCTAATGCAGCTAAAGGTAACTAGCATTCTGCTTGTTCCACTCTTTACATTTTAATAACTGCTGCCCCCAGCATTCAATTAAAATGGGGAATTTGGTTGTCCTAAGGTTAAAGGGATAATTGTTTATATTTAAATCAGAAATTAATCACTGATGTGGAAAATATCTACATACAAAATACGAGTCAAATTAAGAGTGGTGCACTATCTACAGCGTGAGGTGCGCAAATTGCTGCAAATTTGTTTACGAGAAATTGCAGTAATTTACAATCCCCATATTTTCTATGGGTGGCATTGAGCAGTAAAGTCCACTCGTATTACAAGTTGAAAGTAAATGCAATTGCTCAAACGCAATGGTAGAGCAGTGTCCTAAAGCTCTTTTGCTGCCCAACCCCCCCAAAAAAAACAACAACCCTATTCTAAAAAAAAAAATAAAATAAAAGCCTATCACTAAATCCCAAAAATGGTACTGACCAAAATTGAATCCGGCTCCTACGTGATAACTAACTGCGGTGCTCCTCTTCTATTCCAGCAGCAGTGGTCTTCTATCTTCACCCCGGCAGCAGTGGTCTTCTATCTTCACCTCGGCGGCGGTGGTAATAATTTACAATCCCCGCAGTAATGTCCGCTCGTATTGCAAGTTCAAAGTAAATGCGATTGCTCAGTCAATAGCAATAGTCAATTGCGTATCCCCCCAGAGAAGTCAATGGAGCAAACCCTACTCATGTGCAAACCCGATTGCATAATATGCTTTAACATGTTTTTATCTACTTGACTGCAAAGGGCTCCAATGCACTTATTTATATGTCTATATGTGTATACATATGTACAGTGGGGCAAAAAAGTATTTAGTCAGCCACCAATTGTGCAAGTTCTCCCACTTAAGAAGATGAGAGAGGCCTGTAATTTTCATCATAGGTATACCTCAACTATGAGAGACAAAATGTGGAAACAAATCCAGACAATCACATTGTCTGATTTGGAAAGAATTTATTTGCAAATTATGGTGGAAAATAAGTATTTGGTCAATATCAAAAGTTCAATACTTTGTTATATATCCTTTGTTGGCAATGACAGAGGTCAAATGTTTTCTGTAAGTCTTCACAAGGTTGTCACACACTGTTGCTGGTATGTTGGCCCATTCCTGCATGCAGATCTCCTATAGAGCAGTGATGTTTTGGGGCTGTCGCTGGGCAACACGGACTTTCAACTCCCTCCAAAGGTTTTCTATGGGGTTGAGATCTGGAGACTGGCTAGGCCACTCCAGGACCTTGAAATGCTTCTTACAAAGCCACTCCTTTGTTGCCCAGGCGGTGTGTTTGGGATCATTGTCATGCTGAAAGACCCAGCCATGTTTCATCTTCAATGCCCTTGCTAATGGAAGGAGGATTGCATTCAAAATCTCACGATACATGGCCCCATTCATTCTTTCATGTACACGGATCAGTCGTCCTGTTCCCTTTGCATAGAAACAGCCCCAAAGCATGATGTTGCCACCCCCATGCTTCACAGTAGGTATGGTGTTCTTTGGTTGCAACTCAGCATTTTCTCTCCTCCAAACACGACGAGTTGTGTTTCTACCAAACAGTTCTACTTTGGTTTCATCTGACCAAATGACATTCTCCCAATCTGCTTCTGGATCATCCAAATGCTCTCTAGCATACTTCAGATGGGCCCAGACATGTACTGGCTTAAGCAGGGGGACACGTCTGGCACTGCAGGATCTGAGTCCCTGGCGGCGTAGTGTGTTACTGATGGTAGCCTTTGTTACACTGGTCCCAGCTCTCTGCAGGTCATTCACTAGGTCCCCCCATGTGGTTCTGGGATGTTTGCTCACCGTTCTTGTGATCATTTTGATCCCACGGGGTGAGATCTTGCATGGAGCCCCAGATCGAGGGAGATTATCAGTGGTCTTTTATGTCTTCCATTTACTAATTATTGCTCCCACAGTTGATTTCTTCACACCAAGCTGCTTGCCTATTGCAGATTCAGTCTTCCCAGCTTGGTGCAGGTCTACAATTTTGTAGATTTCAATTTTGACAGGGTGCTATAGAAAGTTCAAATATCCAAGTTATAACACAAGCACTCACTGGACTTGATACAGGTGAAATAAAAAGTGTTTTATTCCATATAAACAAGTGACGTTTTGGTGTGTTCACCCCTTCATCAGACCAATGATAAATGATGAAGGGGTGAACACCCCGAAACGTCACTTGTTAAATGGAATAAAACACTTTTTATTTCACCTGTATCAAGTCCAGTGAGTACTTGTGTTATAACTTGGATATATATATAGTTAATTAATGAAGCTTTTATATTTCAACTCAATATTTTATTGCAGTGAGCATATCCGACGTTTCAGCCCACACCTTGAGAAAAGCCCAGGTGTGGGCTGAAACGTCGGATATGCTCACTGCAATAAAATATTGAGTTGAAATACAAAAGCTGAGTCTTCATGAATTAACTATTTGAATACAAGGACTTGGTGAATATAATTTTTGGAGTGCCTATTCAATTTGAGTTTTATTTATATTTATATCTATATATATCTATATATATATATATCTATATATATATCTATATATATATATATATATATATATATATATATATATATAAACACACATTTATATATATATATATATATATTTATATATATATATATATATATATATATATATATATACACACAAACATGTATTTTCCTTGCAAACCTTATACCAGCTATCTCTGGAAGAACTTAAAGGAATTCCAATCAGAGAGAAAGCAAGAAGCAGGAAGGACATGACTCTTCCCTGCTTGATGAGCAAATTTTTTCTTTGGTGAAACACTGAACTTTTTATAAAAACAACTTTAAAATATCTAAACTAGACACACATGAATGTCAAGATTCAGAGTGTCCATACTTTGTTTTTAACTCACATAGTGCATAACCAACTTGGTTTCAGTTCCTCACCCCCTCCTTCTTCACCCTCCTTCCTTTCCAGGGTGGGCTGAGACCTCCATGTCTGACAGCAACTCCTCCTCTGTCACAGAATCTCACCAATTTAAGGTGCAGTAGTTCTATTTCTGCTGATGGAAGCTAAATAACCCCAGAGCAAGTCACACAAAAATGTAAGCACCATGTGCTCCACACAGTGCAGGGTAAGCACACAGCAGGACCGCTGAATGTCTTGCATTTATTGTATTGTAGAAAGTGTTACTAGAGGATCTCACTATCCCTCTAACCAGACTGTGCTCCAGCTCCTCCCACCACTAGCAGAATCAGAGCAGAATCAGTAATTACTGAAGTGTTTCTGTTCTCTGTCTAAGAGAAAATTAGTTCCACCTACAAAAATAGTGTTGGAACTCCTATCCCAAGCACTGGACATGACTCCTGTGTGTGTATATATATATATATATATATATATATATATATATATATATCTATATAGATAGATATATATAGATAGATAGATATATATATATATATATATATATATATATATATATACAGGGAGTGCAGAATTATAAGTCAAGTTGTATTTTTGAGGATTAATTTTATTATTGAACAACAACCATGTTCTCAATGAACCCAAAAAACTAATTAATATCAAAGCTGAATAGTTTTGGAAGTAGTTTTTAGTTTGTTTTTAGTTATAGCTATTTTAGGGGGATATCTGTGTGTGCAGGTGACTATTACTGTGCATAATTATTAGGCAACTTAACAAAAAACAAATATATACCCATTTCAATTATTTATTTTTACCAGTGAAACCAATATAACATCTCAACATTCACAAATATACATTTCTGACATTCAAAAACAAAACAAAAACAAATCAGTGACCAATATAGCCACCTTTCTTTGCAAGGACACTCAAAAGCCTGCCATCCATGGATTCTGTCAGTGTTTTGATCTGTTCACCATCAACATTGCGTGCAGCAGCAACCACAGCCTCCCAGACACTGTTCAGAGAGGTGTACTGTTTTCCCTCCTTGTAAATCTCAAATTTGATGATGGACCACAGGTTCTCAATGGGGTTCAGATCAGGTGAACAAGGAGGCCATGTCATTAGATTTTCTTCTTTTATACCCTTTCTTGCCAGCCACGCTGTGGAGTACTTGGACGCGTGTGATGGAGCATTGTCCTGCATGAAAATCATGTTTTTCTTGAAGGATGCAGACTTCTTCCTGTACCACTGCTTGAAGAAGGTGTCTTCCAAAAAATGGCAGTAGGACTGGGAGTTGAGCTTGACTCCATCCTCAACCCGAAAAGGCCCCACAAGCTCATCTTTGATGATACCAGCCCAAACCAGTATTCCACCTCCACCTTGCTGGCGTCTGAGTAGGACTGGAGCTCTCTGCCCTTTACCAATCCAGCCACGCACCCATCAATCTGGCCCATCAAGACTCACTCTCATTTCATCAGTCCATAAAACCTTAGAAAAATCAGTCTTGAGATATTTCTTGGCCCAGTCTTGACGTTTCAGCTTGTGTGTCTTGTTCAGTGGTGGTCGTCTTTCAGCCTTTCTTACCTTGGCCATGTCTCTGAGTATTGCACACCTTGTGCTTTTGGGCACTCCAGTGATGTTGCAGCTCTGAAATATGGCCAAACTGGTGGCAAGTGGCATCTTGGCAGCTGCACGCTTGACTTTTCTCAGTTTATGGGAAGTTATTTTGCGCCTTGGTTTTTCCACACGCTTCTTGCGACCCTGTTGACTATTTTGAATGAAACGCTTGATTGTTCGATGATCACGCTTCAGAAGCTTTGCAATTTTAAGAGTGCTGCATCCCTCTGCAAGATATCTCACTATTTTTTACTTTTCTGAGCCTGTCAAGTCCTTCTTTTGACCCATTTTGCCAAAGGAAAGGAAGTTGCCTAATAATTATGCACACCTGATATAGGGTGTTGATGTCATTAGACCACACCCCTTCTCATTACAGAGATGCACATCACTTAATATGCTTAATTGGTAGTAGGCTTTCGAGCCTATACAGCTTGGAGTAAGACAACATGCATAAAGAGGATGATGTGGTCAAAATACTCATTTGCCTAATAATTCTGCACTCCCTGTATATATATATATATATATATATATATATATATATATATATATATATATATATATATATATAAGATACAAATAGTACCCGCTCTAAAAAGGATATTGAGGTAATTAGTAATGGAACACCTGGCTTACAAAATATTGGCAGATGAACCAGTGCCATAAGGCTATAATATAGAACAAGTAAGAAAACGAAAAGATGGGTTAGTCCAGCACTAACTAATGGCTAGATTTAGAGTTTTGCGTTAGCCTTCAAAAGCAGCGTTAAGGGGTCCTAACGCTGCTTTTGGCCGCCCACTGGTATTTAGAGTCAGCCAGGAAAGGGTCTAACGCTCACTTCCCTACCACGATTCCAGGCTACCGCAGATCCCCTTACGCCAATTGCGTATCCTATATTTTCAATGGGATCTGCCTAACGCTGGTATTTGGAGTCTTGGGAGAAGTGAGCGGTAGACCCTCTACCGACAAGACTCCAGCCGCAAAAAAAAGTCAGTAGTTAAGAGCTTTATGGGCTAACGCCGGAATATGAAGCTCTTAACTACTGTGCTCTAAAGTACACTAACACCCATAAACTACCTATGTACCCCTAAACCGAGGCCCCCCCCACATCGCCGCCACTCTAATAATTTTTTTAACCCCTAATCTGCCGACCTGACATCGCCGCCACCTACGTTATGCCTATAAACGCCTAATCTGCTGCCCCTAACATCGCCGACCCCTATATTATATTTATTAACCCCTAATCTGCCCCCCCCCAACGTCGCCGCCACCTTACCTACACTTATTAACCCCTAATCTGCCGACCGGACCTCGCCGCCACTATAATAAATGTATTAACCCCTAAACCACCGCACTCCTGCCTCACAAACACTAGAATAAATAGTATTAACCCCTAATCTGCCCTCCCTAACATCGCCGCCACCTACCTACAATTATTAACTCCTAATCTCCTGCCCGCACCGTCGCCGCTACTATAATAAAGTTATTAACCCCTAAACATAACTCTAACCCTAACCCTAACACCCCCCTAACATAAATAATTTATATTAAACGAAATAATATTCCTAAAATTAACTAATTTATTCCTATTTAAAACTAAATACTTACCTATAAAATAAACCCTAATATAGCTACAATATAATTAATAATTACTTGTAGCTATTTTAGGATTTATTTTTATTTTACAGGGAACTTTGTATTTATTTTGACTAGGTACAAAAGCTATTAAATAGTTAATAACTATTTAATAGCTACCTAGTTAAAATAAATAAAAAATTACATGTAAAATAAATCCTAACCTAAGTTACAATTAAACCTAACACTACACTATCATTAAATTAATTAAATAAATTACCTACAATTAAATACAATTAAATAAACTATTCTATAATACAAAACAAACGAACACTAAATTACAAAAAATAAAAAAGAATTACAAGCAACTAATTACACCTAATCTAAGCCCCCTAATAAAATAAAAAGCCCCCCAAAATAAAAAAGCCCCTACCCTATTCTAAAATACAAAAGTAATCAGCTCTTTTACCAGCCCTTAAAAGGGCTTTTTGCGGGGCCTTGCCCCAAAGTAATCAGCTCTTTTGCCTGAAAATAAAAATACAACCCCCCCAACATTAAAACTCACCACCCACACACCCCTACTCTAACCCACCCAAACCCCCCCTTAAATAAACCTAACACTACCCCCCTGAAGATCTCCCTACCTTGAGTCGTGTTCACCCAGCCTGGCCGAAGTCATCATCCAAGGGGCGCTGAAGAGGTCTTCCATCTGATAGAAGTCTTCATCTAAGGGGGCGCTGAAGAGGTCTTCAATCCGATAGAAGTCTTCATCAAGGCGGCGTCTTCAATATTCATCCATCCGGAGCAGAGCGGAGCCATCTTCTTCCCAGCCGACGCGGATCCATCCTTTTCAACCGACGCCTATTCGCCGAATGAAGGTTCCTTTAAGGGACGTCATCCAAGATGGCGTCCCTCAAATTTCGATTGGATCAGCCAATCGGATTGAACTTCAATCTGATTGGCTGATTGCATCAGCCAATCAGATTTGTCCTACCTTAATTCCGATTGGCTGATAGAATCCTATCAGCCAATCGGAATTCGAGGGACGCCATCTTGGATGACGTCCCTTAAAGGAACCTTCATTCGGCTAGTAGGCGTCGGTTGAAGAGAATGGATCCACTTCAGCATTCATTTTCGCTTTGCTACAGGACTTTTTTGCATATGTTTAATGCATGAGCATATTGAGGATTATATATATGCTCTCACAATGATTATGCTTTATGTCAATATAAGTGTATGATCATATTTAATATCATTATGCATCAGTTTTATGATCAGTACTGTTTCTGTGAATATAGTCTAGACTTAGTGATATTGATTATACTATTAGTATATATACCGGTATATTTCGTTATATATGGCCATATTTTCCTTAGTTTTTTTAGAATTACTCATAATTTTTGTTTAGTTTGGGTATTTGTCCTATACATGTGTGATATTTATAGAGGAGATTATCATTTAATAAATGCCTTTCTCTGATCTGATCTGGTGGCCTCCTGTGTTTATTTATACACCCATTTAATGTAGTGATTTGTTTTTTTTTATAACGCTGCTTTTAGAGTTTTTTTTTATAACGCTGCTTTTTTTATAACGCTGCTTTTAGAGTTGTCTGAGGGGCTGCATTAGGCTCAAAAAAGGGTGCGTTGAGCCTAACTTAGCTCCACTTCAACTCTCAATACCAGCGTTGCTTACGGTAGCGGTAAGCTGGGAAAACGTGCTCGTGCACGATATCCCCATAGGAAAAAATGGGGCTGAGCTGGCTAAAAAAAAACTAACACCTGCAAAAAAGCAGCGTTCAGCTCCTAACGCAGCCCCATTGTTTCCTATGGGGAAACACTCTCTAAGTCTGCACGTAACACCCTAACATGAACCCCGAGTCTAAACACCCCTAATCTTACACTTATTAACCCCTAATCTGCCGCCCCTGCTATCGCTGACACCTGCATTATACTATTAACCCCTAATCTGCCGCTCCGGACACCGCCACAACCTACATTATAGCTATGAACCCCTAATCTGCTGCCCCTAACATCGCCGACACCTATATTATATTTATTACCCCCTAATCTGCCCCCCCAACATCGCCGCCACCTTACCTACATTTATTAACCCCTAATCTGCCGACCGGACCTCGCCGCCACTATAATAAATGTATTAACCCCTAAACCGCCAAACTCCCGCCTCGTAAACACTAGAATAAATAGTAATAACCCCTAATCTGCCCTCCCTAACATCGCCGCCACCTACCTACAATTATTAACCCCTTATCTCCCGCCCGCACCGTCGCCGCTACTATAATAAAGTTATTAACCCCTAAACATAACTCTAACCCTAACCCTAACACCCCCCTAACATAAATATAATTTATATTAAACGAAATAATATTCCTAAAATTAACTAATTCATTCCTATTTAAAACTAAATACTTACCTATAAAATAAACCCTAATATAGCTGCAATATAATTAATAATTACATTGTAGCTATTTTAGGATTTATTTTTATTTTACAGGCAACTTTGTATTTATTTTAACTAGGTACAAAAGCTATTAAATAGTTAATAACTATTTAATAGCTACCTAGTTAAAATAAATAAAAAATTACATGTAAAATAAATCCTAACCTAAGTTACAATTAAACCTAACACTACACTATCATTAAATTAATTAAATAAATTACCTACAATTAAATACAATTAAATAAACTATTCTATAATACAAAACAAACAAACACTAAATTACAAAAAATAAAAAAGAATTACAAGCAACTAATTACACCTAATCTAAGCCCCCTAATAAAATAAAAAGCCCCCCAAAATAAAAAAGCTGATTATCCTTTCATGTAATTCCGTATAGGTTTTTACTATGTAGAATTTTGGACAAGAACAAGTCACCATATAAACCACTCCAATACTCTTGCATGTTATGTGTCCCTTTATTTTAAATGCTCTACCTTCCAAATTGACGATTTTATTGCCTTTAATCATGAACTTACAAATAATAAATTTTCTGCAAGTAAAAGATCCATTCTCTTTTCTCTTTTTTTGCTAACCAGTTCTCATTTAAATCCTTATTTATAAAATGACTGGCTACCAGTTTGTCTTTCAATGAAGGTCCTTTTTTTGCAGTTAATGAGGGATATTCCCCCACAATTTGTTTTACCTCTGGATCTAAAGTAAGTAGACTCCAATGTTTCTTTAATATGGCCCTTACATCCTGCCATCTATCATTATATACTGATGTATATCTTACAATGGGCTGTTTACATTCCTTATCTTTGTATAACAAATTTTCTCTATCTGATGCCTTAGCTATGTCCTTAATACATTTAGTTGGATAGCCCCTTGCTACAAATCTTTTTGTTTGATCAGCTGCCTGAAGTTTAAAGCCATCATCTGTAGAGCAGTTTCTACGATGTCTGAGAAACTGCCCAATAGGAATGGATTAAATCTGACTATTGGATGATGGCTACTAGCCAACAACAATGTGTTTGCAGATGTTGGTTTCCTATAAGATTCAGTAATAAGAGCATTACCTCTCTTCCTAATCTTACGATCAAGAAAGGTTAATTCTCTATTACTGTATTCATACGTAAAGTTTAGATTGAAAGAGTTTTTATTTAACATTTGCATAAATATATGTAAATTATCAATGGTTCCATTCCATAGCAGGAGGACATCATCTATATAGCGTGCCCACAAATCAATCATGGGTTCATATTGTGCAGGTATATCCAGAATAGTAATGGCCTCCCACATGCCTAAATACAGACAGGCATAAGTGGGCGTTCAACATGCCCCCATCGCTGTACCCATCAGCTGTCTATAATATTTTCTATCAAATAGAAAATAATTATGTTCCAACATGAAACCAAGTAGTTTTAGTACAAAATCAGTATGTTTCTCATATTGTGAACCTCTTTGTTTTAGGTAATATTCACATGCTAAAATCCCTTGATTATGAGGGATGCATGAGTATAAGGCCTCTACATCTATAGAGACCAGGATTGTTGCTGTACTAACGCTAATATTGTCCAATTTTTTAAGAACATCTCTGGTATCCTTCACATAGGATGGTAAAGATATAAGATGTGGACGCAAACACCAATCAATGTATTTCCCTACATTTTCACATAAACCATTTATCCCTGCCACTATGGGTCTTCCAGGGGGAAGGTGTTTATTTTTATGTAACTTTGGAATTGTATAAAAAGTGGGAACCACCGGGAACTAATTTTTCATATATCGATATTCATTATTATTAATTATTCCTCCTTTGAATGCTTCTAACAAGATATTGTCTAATATAATTTTATAATCAAACGTAGGATCCTTTTTAGCAGTTCATATTGTGTCTTAATATTCAATTGTCTTAAACATTCATTTACACAATCCTGTTTTTTTAAGAATCACCACATTCCCACCCTTGTCCGATGGCTTTATTATAATGCTATTATCAGTCATCAATTCATTCAATGCATCAAACTCCTCCTTACGTAAATTATTCTTTGGAATCCAATTTAGGTCCAAACTTTTAACATCCTTCCCAACCATTTTTACAAAATTAGATACATTAGCATATGGCATATAATTCGATTTGGGTTTTAAATTACTAAATCCAATTGAGCCTGATGTTTGACTTTGTGAATCATCCTCACAATTTGCTTGCAGTAATGATTCAAGATCACTCAAAGTTTTTTTGTCATGCATATCCAATTGAGAAATATCAGGTTTATTCATATAAAGCTTTTTAAGAACAACTTTTCTTGCAAACATATGCAAATCTTTGGTGACTGTAAACTTATCCAATTTATTGGTGGGACAAAATGTTAAACCTTTTTTCAATAGCTGGAGATATGGTGACTCTAAGATTTTATCAGACAAATTAACTACTTCTAATTCATCCTCAACTAATGGTTCTGTTTTTCTGCATTCTGGGAGCTCCATAAGGTGTACCCGCTTGTCTTGCCATTTACCTTTTTTATGTTTGCATCCACTTCTCCTGGTTTTTCTTTTATCCCCTGAGGGCCCCTGTCCAAAAAATTCCTCCTCCTACGCTGCCATATTTTCCCTAGTTTTTTTAGGATTACTCATAATTTTTGTTTAGTTTGGGTATTTGTCCTATACATGTGTGATATTTATAGAGGAGATTATCATTTAATAAAAGCCTTTCGCTGATCTGATCTGGTGGCCTCCTGTGTTTATTTATACACCCATTTAATGTAGTGATTTTTTTTTTTTTATTTAGTTAGTGCTGGACTAACCCATCTTTTCGTTTTCTTACTTGTTCTATATATATATATATATATATACACTATATACACACACACACATATACATCTTTAAACCAACACCTGTGACTTCCTATTTTTGAGCCCTTATAACTTTTTTGTGCAATATTTTTTTCAAATTATTTTTATCATATAGTGTCATTATAAGAGTAAGTGTACTTTTAAATGTATTTTTGATGTGTTTTGTGACACTTTTTTGTCTTGCGTACCAGTTAAATCACAATTGGACTCACAAGTTCTCATTCACTTTAAACTTGTAAAAGTAAATGAGAATGCACACAAACAGCCGGGATAAACCTGATAGCGCCACTTGTAATTTGGCCCTTTTTTAGCAACATTTGCACTTTAATGCACTCCAGGGACACACCACTTGAAAAGTCTCTTCTTGGGTGCATTTTTTTTAAATTACCATCTTATTGATGTAAATTTTGAGATGAATATTCTAAGAAGACACCAGAACATCCAACTTGTACGTTTTTAATTTCAATTATTATTATCTCTGTAGTTTTCAGAATTCAGATTAAAAAGACAATTCAGAAGAAAAATTTGAAACAACCAATCAGAAAACACCAAAAGTAATAATACTACTGAACACAGGAACTTCTTTCTCTTATCTTTATTGCATTCCAGACAGCAGGCCACGTAATGTTTTTTTTTTTTTGCTTTGTGCGTTCCTATTATTTGCAAATATGATAATTGTGTTTTCTTTATACAGTTATCTTTTGGCGTCTTATTACTTTACCTGTATTATAACCTTTTTGTCTGGTTAGGAAATTCTTCTCCAGCCCTTTTCTCCCCTTTCCCTTTTGAGTCCATTCCTTCCTCCATTCTTTAGCTCTGTTTCTGATTTTGCTTTTTGGTCACCCATTTACCCCCTCCCCTCATCCGGAAGAGTTCCTTTAATTAGCAGCCATGCACCATGTAGAGGTTTTTTTATAACTGCTCTGCACTGTGTTATTTACCTTCTATGCATAGTTCCCGCTGTCAATCTTCTGGGTGAGGGGTCTCCGAAGCATCCCACGTCTCTCTAGTGTGCTGCTGAATAGGCCGTCACTGTTGGAAGATCCTGGGCAGATGTGTGCCTAAGCCAGTAAAGTAGTTCTTGTTGGGCACACTTGCTGCCATCTTGAGAACCCCATACAGCGGGCCATACGATAGTAGAGTTACGAAATCCTCCTCTACCTGATTTTGTGAGTTAGGATCATTATATATATATATATATATATATATATATATATATATATATATATATATATACTATATATATATATATATACTTCAAAGTTACAGAATTGCACTCACTGGACTTTAGAAATCAATAGTTTATTGTGTACAGTGACATTTTGGGGAACAAACTGTCCCCTTTATCAGACCAAACGAAGTGCGCAAAATGGTGTGTTAAAATAGCACATAACCCTACCCCCAGGAAGTGACACAAATTGCAGTAACCATAGAAACAACAATATAAGTGAAACATTCAATAATACAAGTGCTACAAATATATATTAATTTAGAGTGAGTGTATGGTGTTTTTCTGGGAAGCAATGGAATAATACAGTGTGAACATAGTGTCTATGTTATACAGAAGATGCATGTAAGATGTTTATCCTATTGAAAATATGTGCACATTCATTAGCCAATCATATGTCATGCTTAAAATACGGTCTTCAAAATATCTGTCTCCTATGATCAATTGCAAAGATCACCACACATGTATTATCTAGCTCTTATGTTATAAATATGTACAAATCGCACAGCTCTGACTTGGATTGTCCAAAAGCTTGAATAAACTACGGAGCTTACTTCCATGTATGGAGGACATCATGGACGCACACCCAATTCAGCGAATCAAACCTAAACCGATATAAGATGGTATGGGACCATATGTAGGTCTATGGTAAGAAATTCAACTCAGGACTACATTTGTTTTTAGTGTTCTAATTATATGGTCAGGTGATATGTTAGTGGAAACAGTGCCAATCCAACTTAGCATTTAGTCCATTAGGATGGATGGTGTTGAGGTGATAGATCCATCTAGCCTCACACCTCAGTAACAGTTTTTCTTTAAACCCCACCTCTCCTGAGTGGGGGGATGTGATCAATTAGTCTGTATCTTAAGTCAGAAAGAGAGTATTTGTGTGTAAGGAAATGCCGGGCAACAGGTTGGTCACTTTTGCCTGATTTTTTGTTGATGGCTGATCTAATGGCAGATCGGTGGTTGGCGAATCTAGTCCTGGAGTCATCTTCGGCTTTTTCCAATGTAATACAAAGCACATGAACAGTTCAAAAGGTAAACTGCAAATGTTGTGGTACAAGTAATGTAAAATTTAATGTGGTATTAGTAGTTGTTATGTGGAGGTTTAAATGAACTCCCCGGGATCATAGAATTGCACGTAGTGCAAGAAATGCATCTATATGATTCTACTTTCTTGGTTTTCAGCCAGTTTGGTTCAGAGTAGCTGTGGACAGGATCGGTAATGACTAGAGTGTCCCTAAGTTTTTTTGCCCTCCTATAAGCAACTCAAGGTTTTTTCACAAAAGGTTAGGAGTTATTAGAGGATATAATGTCCCAATGTTTGGTCACCTGGATTGGGAGGTCTTTAACACCAGGTGTATTTGTAGTGAGTAGGGTGATGGTCTCACCATCCGGGTGCTGAACTGAGTCCTTAAAGGGATATTCCAGCCATAATAAGAAACCACATGGGTGCATTTTGGTATTGAACAGAAGCATTTTTGTAATATACATGCATTATCAAAAAGGCTTCTAATAAAAGCTTTAGCTGTTTCAAAAGTGCATTTTAGTGTGCACCAGCAACACTTGTTCAGAGAGCCTAGGGTACTTGAACCATCTGGTAATAACTCAATTTGTTAAATGCTGACATGATACAAGCCTCACTGATGATCTAAGCAGCTGCATTATTTAAAATGTGGGTGCAGTGAAAATATGTTAATACCAAAACAGTGATAACTCTTAATAGAAGCATTTTTGCCAATACATGTATATTGAAAATATGTTTCTAATTAAAAAATGCAATAAATCTATGTGCATTTATATTTTGACTGGAATGTCCCTTTAAGTAGATCTTCCTGTCGAGTGTCACATAAGTGGGATCTAATATCCTTAATCAGTTATCCTCGGAGTTATTACGTATTGTGCGTAATATTTGTCCCTTGGGTACTGCCTCGATCATCCTTCTCTGGTGGCAGATCAGGTCTGATAAGATGGAGTTTCTGTCTGTATCTTTCTTGAAGAGTGTTGTATTTAGTTTCCCCTGTGCTTTATATATGCTTAGATCTAAGAAGTCCACTTGCTCTACACTAGCTGAGATTTTGAGTCTCACAGGGTGTTCACGCTCAATAAGATTTTGTGTCCAAGCCATCAGTTCATCCATCGACCCTTTCCAGATGATGAATAGGACATCGATGTAGCATCTGTATAAGTTGATACAGGGGTGTTCAAATACTTACATGATGTCACTCTCATACTTCTCCATATATATGTTGGCATATGTCAGGGCCATATTCGACCCCATTGCCATCCTGGCAATTTGGAAATAGTATGCTTGTTCAAAATAAAAGTAATTGCAAGTTAGGCACAATTCAACAAGTTTGAGAATGAACTCTGGTGGTGGACTGATATACGGTAATGATTCAGAATAGCTTCCACAGCAGTCAGACCATCCCTATGAGGGATGATACTGTACAGATTTGGGATGTCGAGGGTAGCAAGAATCTTGTCATGTATCTCACCAAAGTCTTGGAGTATTGTGATCATATTTATGGAGTCATGTATGTAGGATCTCATATGAACCACGAATGGTTGAAGCAGACCATCAATGTAGATGGCAATTGGTTGAAGGAGGGACCCTCTAGCCAAGACTATCGGGCATCCTGGAGGGTTGAGTATATCTTTCTGTACCATTGGTAAGGTATACAGTATTGGGCAGACAGGATATGGAGTGATCAAAAATTTGTTTGTGTCCTTTTATTATTATTATTATTATCGGTTATTTGTAGAGCGTCATCAGATTCCGCAGCGCTATAAACAAAGAGGGAGTACAACAAAACAAATATAGGGATCAAATGGGTAGCGGGCCCTGCCAAGAGTTGCACTGTTGTGGTCAGCTCTTAAGAAGGTGATCTACAAACAGCTGGACTCTTAGGCTTACATGCTAAGGGGGTTCAGGGGATAGTGATGGAGGAGTGGAACTGGTATAAAGTAAGGTTAGCATAGGTTGTATGCATCCCTGAACAGTAGAGTCTTTAGGGAGCGCTTGAAGCTTTCAAAACTAGGGGAGAGTCTTGTGGAGTGAGGCAGAGAGTTCCACAAGATGGGAGCCAATCCTTGTCCATAAAGGTAATCCTGAGGCCATCATTTAGTACAAGGTCAATCTGTGTTTTAAATTTATGCACTGGATTAGTGTCAAGATATTGGTAAACCATTGTATCTTGTAATTGACCACATATTTCTGCACTATATTTGTGATAGTCCATGACTACTAGGGCTCCGCCCTTATTAACCGGTCGAATAACTATAGATGAATTGCTGCTGAGTGAGTGGATTGCCATCTTCTCATCCTTCATGAGGCTAGATCTTGTGAGTTAATGCACGTCCAATTTATTTAGACTCTAGTAATCGTGTAAAAGTCTTAATACTCGGATTTGTATTGACTGGTTCAAACATGCTTTTTTTCTTGTAAGCAGTTGTTACTGTATGTTGTTCTTGGCTCTGAAAAAAGTCCTTGAGTTTGAGTAAGCAGATGACTGTGACCTCGTCATCAACATCAGCAGTCAGACATTGACAGAGAGTGAGTCCTGTCTACTTAATAAAGGTTTATCTTTTGTCCCCACTGCTCACGCTGACTATTTTAAATTGGATATTGAGCATATGAAGTTCCAAAGATTACTCAAACTCAAGGACTTTTTTCAGAACTAAGAACAACAGTAACAACTGCTTATAAGAAGAAAAAAAAACACTTTTGAACCGGTCAATACAAATCTGAGTATTAAGACTTTTACATGATTACTAGACTCTGAATACATTGGACATGCACAAACACCCACAAGATCTAACCTCACGAAGAATGAGAAGATTGCAATCTTCTCACTCAGCAGTGATCCGTCTATAGTTATTCGACCGGCTGATAAGGGAGGAGCCCTAGTAGTCATGGACTATAACTAATATAGTGCAGAAATATGTGGTCAATTACAAGATACAATGGTTTACCAATATCTTGACACTAATCAAGTGCACAAATTTAAAACACAGATTGACCTTGTACTAAGTGAGGGCCTCAGGAATAACGTTATGGACAAGGACACATACAATTTTTTGATCACTCCGTATCCTGTCTGCCCAATACTGTATACCTTACCAAAGTTACATAAAGATATACTCAACCCTCCAGGACGCCCGATCCCTCCTTCAACCAATTGCCATCTACATTGATGGTCTGCTTCAACCGTTAGTGGTTCATATGAGATCATACATACGTGACTCCATACATATGATCACAAGACTTTGGTGAGATACATGATGAGATTCTTGCTACCCTCGATGTTACTAGTGTGAACACTATCATCCCACCATAAAATTCTTAAATAAATTAAGAGATATTTTAGATGAAGCAGTGGATCAATTAATATTGACGAAAAAAATAAGTGATTACATTTTTGTTGAATACCCAAGGGTACCAGTGTTTAAAATCTTGCCAAAAGTTCATAAATCCTTAGAAAATCCCCCAGGGCGTCCTATAATTTCAGCAATAGGATCCCTGGGGGAGAGACTTGGAGAGTGGTTGGATGCTCAATTACAACCTGTGGTCCAATCACTTCCAGGTTTCTTAAGAGATACTAAACATCTTATAAAATTGCAGGATGGTCTCAATTGGGAGAAAGATACAAAACTTGTCACCATAGATGTGGTATCGTTATACTCATGTATACCACATGATTTGGAATTACTAGCAGTAGAAAGAATGCTTTATAAATACTCAAACTATGAGAAAGAATTGATTGCATTTATACTGATAGCGATTGCCTTTCTTCTTAATCATAATTATTTCATATTTAATGGAGAATTTTATATTTAGAAGCAGGGAACTGCAATGGGGGCAAAATTTGCCCCAGCATATGCAAATTTATATCTAGCGGATTATGAGGAAAGGACAATTTTCAGTGTAAATAATGCACATAGGAAAAGTATTCAACTATATACAAGGTATATTGATGATATGTTACTATTTTGGAAAGGACATGATACAGAACTTGATGCCTTTGTCAGATATCTAAATAATAATGAAGCAAATTTAAAGTTTACATATGAGTCATCCTTTGACTCTGTTCCATATTTAGATGTCAGACTGAGTCATGAAGAAAATACGGTGGTAACAGAGGTATACAGAAAGGAGGTCTCAGGCAACACAATCCTGAGAGCAGATTCTTCTCATCCATATCATCTAAAGAAGGGAATACCGAAGGGACAATATATAAGACTAAGAAGGAATTGTACCACTTTGGATAAATATTGGAAACATGCTGATTTATTAACTAATAGATTGTGTGACAGGGGTTATGAACCAATACAGTTGAGAGAAATGTCTCAGAAAATTTCCAATTTAGACCGGGAGTCACTATTGAAAGAGAAGAAAAGAAACAGTGATAGGGATAGAGGTTTTAAAACAAGAGGTATCAATTTCATAACAACGTATAGTAAGCAATATAATGAAATATGCAGTATAATAAAAAAAAAATGTCTATTCTAGAGAGAGATTTAAAAGATGTCTCCAAAATGTGTAATTTTATCTCTAAGAAATCTAAAACAATAGGTGATATTATCCAGAGAAATTTTGGAGATAGAATGACGAATGAAGAACCGAAAAAGAATTGGTTAACAACTAAGAATGGCTTCTTCAAATGTTGAGGTAACCCCTGTAAAAGTTGTAAATATGTAGACATGGGTGATTGTTTTTATCTACACACACAGGACAAAAATACAAGATACAAAGTAGAATCAATTGTAACACAACCTTTGTGGTTTATTTAATAACCTGTAAAATTTGCAAAATGCAATACACAGGTTTAACCTCACGAGTATTGAAAGATAGAATTTGTGAGCATCTACTATCCCTGGAAGCCGAGATACCAAAAACACTGGTTGCAAAACATTTTGCAAAACATGTTAATAAATTTGGTGCTTTTGGAATCCAGGGAATTGAACATGTCACATTAGGATTGAGAGGGGGTGATAGATATGCTGCATTGAATAAACCAGAGATCTATTGGATACACATCTTAAAAACTGGGCATCCATATGGTATGAACAAGATTAGTGATCTAAAATTATTTATAGATCAGACCTTAAAAGCAGCCTCATTCATACTTGGTACTTCTCTAAAAAATATGCTTAATAATGAAAATAGAGCAGGAAAATCTAAAGAAATATCCCTACTAATAATAAAATATCACTAATAATATGTCTTAATAGATATGGAAAGATAGTATGTTCCTGGATTTGTTAACTTCCCCCACAGCTAGTGACAGTGATTATTGCAAAGCGTATCTCAATATTACTGGAACTCAGTCATTAATATTTTATACGAATTTTGAGTTTTTTGGTTTGTAGTTTTTACGCTAGATGTTTGCAAGCATGCTGTCAATTTCTTTAGACTCATTGAAAAGGGAATTTCTTTGATAAAGTTTAACTTAAATTTACCACTTATCAGAATATATCGACATATAGTGTTAGTGCCTTGTATAATCTATGAGTACCTGGGTTTGTATTTTAGTTCTGTTTTAATTAAGAAACTGTTTAGGTATTTTGAATGTTTTTATTAAATTGCAGATGGTGAGAGGGGAGAGAGTTGAGAGATCGTTAACTATTGGTGTATGAAACCAACTCCTTCCTGTTAAATAGTTCTAAGAATGTGATGTAATTTAGCTGTGATAAAACGCCCTGTGGGCGTGAAATACATCAGCTGTGGACGCCAGGTACACTGAGTACTCAATGTGTGCTTTGCCTTACTTTATCCCCTAGTGGATTCATGTTTTATATTTGTTTATATGCCACAATAAAGACTTTCCTATATTTCAACTAATAGCGTCAGCACCTTTGTTTCAACCACTCAGAAGCTGCCCTAATTTTGGAATTTGGTGAACACTATCATCCCTCATAGGGATGGTCTGACTGCTGTGGAAGCTATTCTGAATCATTACCTGTATATCGGTCCACCACCAGAGTTCATTCTCAAACTTGTTGAATTGTGCCTAACTTGCAATTACTTTTGTTTTGAACAAGCATACTATCTCCAAATTGCCGGGACGGCAATGGGGTCGAATATGGCCCCGGGATATGCCAACACATATATGGAGAAGTATAAGAGCAACATCATGCAAGTATTTGAACACCCCTGTATCAGCTTATACAGATGATACATTGAGGATCTATTCATCATCTGTAAAGTGTCGATGGATGGACTGATGGTTTGGAAACAAAATCTTAATGAGCGTGAAAAGCCTGTGAGACTCAAAATCTCATCTGATGTACAGCAAGTGGACTTCTTAGATCTAACGATATATAAGGCGCAGAGGAAACTGAATACAACATTCTTCAAGAAAGATACAGACAGAAACTCTATCTTCGGATAGTTTATTACTATAATTGCAAGTATTATTTATAGAATTACAAGCATTTAAGCCTATATTACACCACTGAGTTTACACGCTGAGACTACCCAATCAGCAACTGCTGCAGCAAGGTGCTAAACATCAGTAGTGTTAAATAGAGTAAGATAACTTGCATTTAGTAATAATCACTAAGATATATTGAACAGACTGAGTTTGATAATGTTGTAACATTTTAATAAGGTATCAAGCACTATATAGTAGTGCTTAAACTTTTGATACTTTCTATAAGGAAAATATAAATGGTCTAACAATGTCACAATAAAAAATATATTGCTTAAATAAAGATATTGTATGTCTGCACCTAAGTATATCAAGGTGATGAATAAATAACAAACAATTAAAGTTTCTTATTTTTAACTACTTACAATATTGTTAACTTATTTCTGAGTGGGGGGCCTAAGTCTATTTATAAGGAAAATACTATCAAGAGAAAGAATAAATTACTCCCTATAGATACTGAGACTAGTATATACCCCTTTAAAAAATCCCAACGTCATTGAACATCTTTACAAAGACCAGCATATACTGTATGTTATTATACAAGACATACTATCTGGTGAATCCATTGTATTTCCCAATAGAACATACTAGTTAGAAAGTATCACCAATATTAAAAAACTTAATATAAAGAATATTACAGTCTTCACTAATACAAGCAAAGTACTATCCACTTATTGAAAATGGACTATACAATTTAGCTTGTATCAGCTAAAATAACAGTGTGATTTCTGACGATTCTCACTCTGAGATTCTGTATCTATACTCAGTTATATAAATATGTAGGAAAGTTAACATACTCAATCCATAGTGTAACTTCCTTTAGTATCTAGATCCTGAAGAAATATTCCAGTGCCCGAACTTTATAATTAGATATGTCAGAAATCTAGTTGTGTTTTTAAACTTATATATTTTTGGTTGTTTTTTTAAAATAATTATAATAAAGGTTAAGTTTTAAACTCAACTGAACCTCTACCCCTGAAAAACTAAATTCTCTATAATTTACCAGGGGGAGAGAAGTGCTATTTAGATGCATCTGTCCTAGTCAAATTTGTTTGTTTGACTTTAACTTTAACCAAGTTTATTTATGCATTAGCACTCCAGCCGCAAAGGTACATCAACCAAATAAGGCATCCCCAATTATCAGTGTAGTGCTGTTGCAATTTTCCTTTCTTGCTAGAAACTCTATCTTATCAGCCCAGAGCTGGCACCCAAGAAGGATGATTGAGGCAGTACCCAAGGGACAAATATTACGCACAATACGTAATAACTCAGAGGATATCAAAAGAGAAGAACAACTTAATGAATTGGAGCATTGTTTCATTAAGAGGGGCTATAGAGCAAAACTGATTAAGGATATTAGATCACACTTATGTGACACTCGACAGGAAGATCTATTTAAGGACTCAGTTCAGCACTTGGACGGTGAGACCATCACCCTACTCACTACATATACACCTGGTGTTAAAGACCTCTCAATCCAGGTGACCAAACATTGGGACATTATATCCTCTGATAACTCCTTACCTTTTGTGAAGAAACTTAGAGTTGCTTATAGGAGGGCAAAAAACCTTAGGGACACTATGGTTATTACCGATCCTGTCCACAGCTACTCTGAAGTATTATATGAAAATGGTGAAAGACAGCACCTCTCTTTTCCTTTCTGGGGCACAGGAAAGGGTTAGCCAAACCCCAATATGTATTCAAAATTAAGTAGTTTTCCAGCCTCCAGTCAAGTTAAAAAGACCTTTATTAATTTCTTACAGGGTCCATCACATCAACCAACAACATTTCAAACCTATTCCAGGTTCTTGATTAAGAACCTGGAATAGGTTTGAAACGTTGTTGGTTGATGTGATGGACCCTGTAAGAAATTAATAAAGGTCTTTTTAACTTGACTGGAGGCTGGAAAACTACTTAATTTTGAACACAGCTACTCTGAACCATCCTGGCTTAAAACCAAGAAAGTAGGATCATATAGATGCATTTCTTGCACTACGTGCAATTCTATGACCCCGGGGAAATCATTTAAACATCTACATAACAAATACCAATACCACATTAAATTTTACCTTACTTGTACCACAACATTTGTAGTTTACCTTTTGAAATGTTCATGTGGTTTGTATTACATTGGAAAAACCGAAGATGAGGCCAGGACTAGATTCGCCAACCACCAATCTGCCATTAGATCAGCCATCAACACAGGCAAAAGTGACCAACCTGTTGCCCGGCATTTCCTTACACACAAACACTCTCTTTCTTACTTAAGATTCAGACTAATTGATCACATTCCCCCACTCAGGAGAGGTGGGGATTGAAAAAAACTGTTTTTGATGTGTGAGGCTAGATGGATCTATCACCCTTAACACCATCCAACCTAATGGACTAAATGCTAATTTGGATTGGCACTTTTTCCACTAACATATCACCTGACCATATAATTAGGACATTTAAAACATATGTAGTCCTGTGTAGAATTTCTTACCATACACCTACATATGGTCCCATACCATCTTATATCGGTTTAGGTTTAATGAATATAGTTAATACATATACATATTAGGGTAGACTCATATAGTTATGACATCATAGATTGGAGTCACAATATACATTATAAGACGTCTAAAATATTATGACAATACCACCATTCAGTTATAGCTTCAAGTTTGATTTTAATGGTTTGGTATTTCTTCTGTACTATAGATTTGTTATGTCTTATTTAGCGAGTTGATCATCACCCTAATAATTATGCAGACATCTGATTGCTTTTGTCTAACATCATTGAATACAACATAATCTTTTTGTTTATTTATTGTTATTAGTTCTGTTTTCCTAGCAAACTGATTGGCTACTATGATCTCCACAATGGGTGTGACTCCACACACATACCGCATTGGCTAAACAAACCACTGTGTATTATTCTCCACAACACGGTTTGCTGAATTGGGGGTGTGTCCATGATGTCCTTTCTACATGGAAGTAAGCTCCATAGTTTATTAAAGCTTTGTACATATTGATAACAACATAAGAGGAGCTAGATAATACATGTGTGGTGATCTTTGCTATTGATCATAGGAGACAGATACGTTGGAGACCGTATTATAAGCATGTCATATGTTTGGCTAATGAAAGTGCACATATTTTCAATAAGATAAACATCTTACAAGCATCTTCTGTATAACATAGACACTATGCTTCCATTGTATTATTCCATTGTTTCCCGGAATAACACCATACACTCACTCTATATGAATATATATGTAACACTTTTGTTGATGAATGTTTCACTTATGTTGTTGTTTCTATGGATACTGCAATGTCAGTCACTTCCTGGGGGTGGGGTTATGTGCTATTTAAACACACCAATTTACTCACTTTGTTTGGTCTGATGAAGGGGACAGTTGGTTCTCTGAAACATCACTGTACACAATGAACTATTGATTTCTAAAATCCAGTGAGTGCGGTTCTGTAACTTTGAAGTGGATATTGATGTTCCTTATGTTAACTCATAAGGTGAGAGTGCAAATCCCTATGAACTTTGATATATATATATATATATATATATATATATATATATATATATATATATATATATCAGATGAAAGGAAAAGCACTCACTGGCCTTTAGACATCAATGTGATATTTTATTTGTGACGTTTCGGGACCTCAAACGTCCCTTCTTCTGACAACCAGAGTGTATGAAATAACCAACTTAAATAGGCCTGTAAGCCCCTCCCCCAATTCAGCTACCAATCATTGGGAGCCGTGTGCAAAGAATATACCAACTGTGTAAACCCACAAACTGCTGATATATCTCATTAATGTGTACAACATCTTGTATTACAATAGTGAAAATCTAATGTATAGTAACAACAGTGAAAATGTAGTGTATAATAACAAACTGATCAACGACCCCACTCCCACATAATCCAAAACAGATGGGTGACAGATTTGACTCAGAGACCTGGCCTGCTTTGGTAATGATAGCCATGTGGGCTATTTTCTTTGCGCACCTACCCAGGGTTCTGGTTGTGAGCCATATACGACTCTTGTGTTTGTGCTGATATGCCTGATGGGTGGACCTATTGACACAGCCTGATCCCATCCTATCACGATGGGGGGTGTCAGTGTTGAGAGCCAATGGGAGTCTGAGGGAGGTGATAGCTGTGTGTTCCCAATCTTGATATGGCTAGGGGTCCGGTGTGATTTTGTTAACTTTGTACACTGTGTGGGTCTAGCTCTGATATGTGATGATATGCGATACAGATCAGTAGGGAAATGTACTAGTCATGGGTGCTTGATACTGATATGGTCAGGGGTCCGGTTGCGACACTGCTAGCTAGGCACTATGTGTGGGTCTAGCTCAGTGGTGCAGTTGCATGCGATACTGATTAATGTGGTGATTGGCGATTCGTTTCACTAGCATATATGAGCGGTCAGGTGTGTTACCAGTGGGAAAGGTTGTTACCTCCCAGGCATGATATCACGATCCAGTTCACATGGCAACTCATAACAATAGTATGCGTCCATAGCATGGGAGTTTTCTACATGACCCAATAGGATTACTGACGTGTTGTGTGGGACAACCCATGATGGACCAGGACCGGGGCTCATACCGTTGCGGATTATGGGGGAGTGGGATCGTTGATCACAAGTAGTGTACCTCAGTTTGTTATTATACACTACATGTTCTTTGTTGTTACTATACACTACATTTTCACTATTGTAATACAAGATGTTGTACACATTTTTGAGATATATCAGCAGTTTGTGGGTTTACACAGTTGGTATATTCTTTGCACACGGCTCCCAATGATTGGTAGCCGGATTGGGGGAGGGTGCTTACAAGCCTATTTAAGTTTGTTATTTCATACACTCTGGTTGTCAGAAGAAGGGACGTTTAAGATCTCAAAACGTCACAAATAAAATATCACATTAATGTCTAAAGTCCAGTGAGTGCTTTTCCTTTCATCTGCTTTATAACTTTCAAGAGCACCCTGGCAGCTGCAGGACTGTGGTGAGAGTGCATATACCTACCCATTTTGTTGATTTTATATATATATATATATATATATATATATATATATATACAGGGAGTGCAGAATTATTAGGCAAATTAGTATTTTGACCACATCATCCTCTTTATGCATGTTGTCTTACTCCAAGCTGTATAGGCTTGAAAGCCTACTACCAATTAAGCATAACTAATAAATAATTGTAAATAGGCTTACAAGTAGAGGTAGGTAACTTAAATCTGTGAAGGAAATTTCCACCATTGCCCTAACTGAATCAAGGCTAAGTAGTTTTAATTTAGAAAAAAATGTTTCTTCATTCACACACTAAAGTTTATTAAATCAAAATTTAACCACACATACACTTAGCAGAAGCTAAAGATTAAAAACACTGCACCTAAGTTGAACTAAGATTTTTAAATTTAATCTGAAATCAGTATCACTGGTATCAAGCAGCAAAGATTATAGTTGTAAGCTAAGCCCTTACAATCCGAGGGCTATTTTAAATTTTAACTTTTAGCAAATTATTAAAGCTGCATTTTTACCAGATCAACTAAGGTCAGCAAATTAAAAGGAAGGGGAAAGACAAAGCTTATCCCCAGGACCCCTGACGTACGTTTCACAAAAAACGCTTCCTCAGAGGGGTGTGGAGCTGCTGCAAAATGCTCTATTTATGAGTCATTAAGACTCTCCTCCGGTGTTGGAGTGGATGTCCCTTGATTGCCAGAGTTACATTTTCATTGGCTCATACAAATGTCAGTCACAGAAGTAACTGGTGATAGGGTACATAGAAGGATTGGAATTCAAAACGTCACGCTGCGTCCAAAAATGGGCGTTGTTGTTTACATTGACATTTATTGAACAAATCTCATTGGAGGATTGATCCACCATATGTTATGCTGATGTCTGTCGTTGCTTAGCTGACATGTCAATGCGAGGTATACCACAGTAACTTAACAAGTTAGATCGCTTATAATAAATAGATAGATCATGTTAATATATCCCTTGTATATAAACCAACATTGCACTTAGGGAATACGTTTAGTAAAATTGCTGTCCGAAATAATCATACCTGGATACGGGAGATAGTGCATATAAGTGCATATAAATGAAAATCGGCATATCATATCTCCCATTAGATATTACTAAACAGTATGCAGCGGTGGTTATTATTGATGGATGTGATGAATCTGCTCATTAGCATTTATTCCGTGTATACAAGTGCACTGCTATATACGCTAACATTAGTGTTATGTCTGGAGTGGGCGTGTTTGTTTATATTTACTTCTGTAGTAACGATCTTATTGGCTGATCACTTATAACATATGTTAACACATGAATCTAGAACATGGAGTAGTTATTGACAGATCTAAGCGTGTATTATGATCTATAAGATTTGATTTTGTTTTAGTCCGCTGTTGGCTTATGTGAGTGATATATAGGAATAAGATATATCTACACGAAAACCAATTACTTAGTCTAATCTGGGTGAACTGCTTATACTTTTAATTCCCATGTAAAATTCTAAAAAGAAAAGAAAGGTTACATAAAAGGCACCACTATTTGTTGGAGAATGAACAGATACCAGGGATGAATTATGGAGATGTTAATATTATTGTAGGCACAAATATGGTATGATGCCTCTTATTGGAACATGTATATCCTAAATAGCCTTTAGTTCATATTAGTTACCTATTCGGTTAGTTCATATTAGTTACCTATTCGGTTATATTTCCAAAGTGGAATAGTATACTTGGATTTATTAAAAGTGAATAGTATACTTAATTATAATGAGATATTATTGTTCTCAGTAATACAAATGCTAATTTTGTATATAATGTTCAGGTCAGATCACTTTATCATTACTAGGTGAAAAAATTATTATGAACAAAAATAGACGTGAAAATAAAACATAAATTGTGTGAAGAGTGCTATGGTGTGTGAAAAAATAAAGTTACATAATAAAGTTAACATAAAAAGGGGGGGGGAGAGACAAAGGTGAGACATGCCTAATCTAGTGTGTATATATTCACTGGATGAAATCTGCTTATCCAAAATGTATAGACTAACATGTGTACCGTGTGTGAATAAGTAAACAAGTCGATTATAACTCTAAATGAATTTAGCTTATACGAAGTGTACAAGGTGACATGTGTACCTTTCTGTGAATTAAATAGGCGGGTTAAAGTGTAGTACCCTTAACCTAGACATTAGGGTAGTGTGGTGATTGTTAGATCATTATAAGTGAAATCTGGAATAAGCCAGAAAATTTTTTAAAAACGTGATAAGATAAAGCAGTGATGAAAAGTGATACCCCATTTCATTTATAAATATACAAAGTAATTGTTGAAGTCATTCATGCCATTAGGTTTTACAGAGTTTAAACGGTAAATCCATTTACATTCAAGTTTGAGTAATGTCTTCTCCAGATTGCCTCCTCGTATTCCCAGTGAGGCTTTCTGAATGACCATATATTTCAGATTGCTAGTGGAACACTTGTGATGTATTTGGAAGTGTTTTGCTACAGAAGTTAACTTTTTGCCACGGGCTTCATCCTTGTTGGCATTTTTTATGTTGTTAGCATGTTCAAGAATACGTACTCTGATCTCCCGGGTTGTCATGCCAACATAGATCATTTTGCATTGGCAAAAAAGAGCATACACAACCGCAATAGTTCTACAGGAGAAATGGGAAGCTAAATTATATAACTGGCCATCTTTGTCTTGAATGGTTTTTGACTTCATTACGTATGGGCATGCTGAGCAAGTCCCACATGGAAACATCCCTGGATCAGTGTCCTTTTTCTTAAAGGCTCTTACATAGTGGCTAGAGACGAGTCTATCCCTGAGATTTGTGGGTCTTTTGTACCCAATTGAAATTCTGTCACCAATGTTTTCCTTCAGAGAGGGATCATTTTGCAGAATTTTCCAGTGTTGGTTGATTATTTTAGTTATTTCTGACATTTGTGGGTTATATGTAGTGATTAATCTTGGATTAGACTCACTAGTATTTTTGACCTTGGGAATGAGTAAATTTTCTCTGTGGGTATTTAGGGCCTTATATTTGGCTCGTTTGACTGCTTTTTTGCTATAGCCTCGTGCCATAAGTCTGTCCATTAAATTTTTGCTTTCCGTGAGATATATGTCAGTGCTGGAACAGTTACGTCTTAGGTGCAGAAATTCCCCGAAGGGGATAGCCTTAAGGGTACATGGTGGATGAGCACTAGACCTATGTAATAGAGTGTTAGTCGCTGTTTCTTTTCGGTAAATGGTGGTGTTAATGTAACCATCTTCTTTCTTGAATATGGTTATATCCAGAAAGGAAATTTTATGTTGATCGGCTGAATATGTTAATTTGATATTTTTATTATTCATGTTTATTTTGTTCATGAATTGATCTAATTCCAGAGATGTTCCTTGCCATATGAATAAGACATCATCTATATATCTTATCCATAGCGGAATATGATCAGTATGATGTTGTAGTTCAGTTGAGAATACATTAAAGAGCTCCCAGTACCCCAAAAACAGATTGGCATATGTAGGTGCGCAGGTCGAAAGCCTACTACCAATTAAGCATATTAGGTGATGTGCATCTCTGTAATGAGAAGGGGTGTGGTCTAATGACATCAACACCCTATATCAGGTGTGCATAATTATTAGGCAACTTCCTTTCCTTTGGCAAAATGGGTCAAAAGAAGGACTTGACAGGCTCAGAAAAGTGAAAAATAGTGAGATATCTTGCAGAGGGATGCAGCACTCTTAAAATTGCAAAGCTTCTGAAGCGTGATCATCGAACAATCAAGCGTTTCATTCAAAATAGTCAACAGGGTCTCAAGAAGCGTGTGGAAAAACCAAGGCGCAAAATAACTGCCCATGAACTGAGAAAAGTCAAGCGTGCAGCTGCCAAGATGCCACTTGCGACCAGTTTGGCCATATTTCAGAGCTGCAACATCACTGGAGTGCCCAAAAGCACAAGGTGTGCAATACTCAGAGACATGGCCAAGGTAAGAAAGGCTGAAAGACGACCACCACTGAACAAGACACACAAGCTGAAACGTCAAGACTGGGCCAAGAAATATCTCAAGACTGATTTTTCTAAGGTTTTATGGACTGATGAAATGAGAGTGAGTCTTGATGGGCCAGATGGATGGGCCCGTGGCTGGATTGGTAAAGGGCAGAGAGCTCCAGTCCGACTCAGATGCCAGCAAGGTGGAGGTGGAGTACTGGTTTGGGCTGGTATCATCAAAGATGAGCTTGTGGGGCCTTTTCGGGTTGAGGATGGAGTCAAGCTCAACTCCCAGTCCTACTGCCAGTTTCTGGAAGACACCTTCTTCAAGCAGTGGTACAGGAAGAAGTCTTCATCCTTCAAGAAAAACATGATTTTCATGCAGGACAATGCTCCATCACACGCGTCCAAGTACTCCACAGCGTGGCTGGCAAGAAAGGGTATAAAAGAAGAAAATCTAATGACATGGCCTCCTTGTTCACCTGATCTGAACCCCATTGAGAACCTGTGGTCCATCATCAAATGTGAGATTTACAAGGAGGGAAAACAGTACACCTCTCTGAACAGTGTCTGGGAGGCTGTGGTTGCTGCTGCACGCAATGTTGATGGTGAACAGATCAAAACACTGACAGAATCCATGGATGGCAGGCTTTTGAGTGTCCTTGTAAAGAAAGGTGGCTATATTGGTCACTGATTTGTTTTTGTTTTGTTTTTGAATGTCAGAAATGTATATTTGTGAATGTTGAGATGTTATATTGGTTTCACTGGTAAAAATAAATAATTGAAATGGGTATATATTTGTTTTTTGTTAAGTTGCCTAATAATTATGCACAGTAATAGTCACCTGCACACACAGATATCCCCCTAAAATAGCTATAACTAAAAACAAACTAAAAACTACTTCCAAAACTATTCAGCTTTGATATTAATGAGTTTTTTGGGTTCATTGAGAACATGGTTGTTGTTCAATAATAAAATTAATCCTCAAAAATACAACTTGCCTAATAATTCTGCACTCCCTGTATATATATATATATATATATATATATATATATATATATATATATATATATATATATATATACATAAGGGCCATATACTTTTATTACAAACGAACATATTTATATTGCAAACAGATATACAATATATTTATTGTAAAGAGCATAGCTCTAGTTTTGTTAGCATGCACTTATTACAAGGTTTGAGTCTAATTCCCTTAGACCCTATAAATGCCACAATTCCATCACAACTTTAATATAGCCAAAGCTCCATACCACAAGCAATCTGCCTCTCCTTCGGCATTACCAAAAAGAGTGATATAACTTCTTCCCCTGAGGTTAAAGGGACACTGTAACCAAAATTTTTCTTTCGTGATTCAGATTGAGCATGAAATTTTAAGCAACTTTCTAATTTACTCCTATTTTCAATTTTTCTTCGTTCTCTTGCTATCATTATTTGAAAAAGAAGGCATCTAAGTTTTTTTTTTGTTTCAGTTCTCTGGACAGCACTTTTTTATTGGTGGATGAATTTATCCACCAATCAGCAAGGACAACCCAGGTTGTTCACCAAAAATGGGCCGGCATCTAAACTTACATTCTTGCATTTCAAATAAAGATACCAAGAGAATGAAGAAAATTTGATAATAGGAGTAAATTAGAAAGTTGCTTAAAATTTCATGCTCAATCTGATTTACGAAAGAAATTTTTTTGTTACAGTGTCCCTTTAAGCAAGGTAAAAGAACCCTTGGCCCTTAGGGGTTTTCTACAGGGCTTCAAAATAAGGAATCTGACTGTTCTGACTTAGGGAACTAAACTCAGGATTTTTATACTGACTTTGACAGGGAATGGGATGAACCTAGTTATGAGGGTCCCTCCACTTCTCAGGCTGGCACCTCAAGATCACTGGGTGTGAATCAGTTTTCTGAGGAATACTTGGTGGACCCAGCTGGGTATCCAATGTTTAGCGCTATGCACATTAGACACCCTCTGTCATCCAAGTGGCCCTTGCCTCCTCATTTCAGAGGCGCCTCAGAATGTCCTTAGATTGTGAGGGTCATAAGAAGCTTTGAACTGAGTGCCATTGGCCCATTCTTCCTGGGAAGGAGTCTTTTACTCCAGAGTTTGACTCCAGGCGTTTTACCTTTCTTACCAGTCTAAGATAAGCTTTTAGATATCTTGATTCCCTTGGCTGGAAGATTCAGGCATTGTCTGCCTGGCCACCAACACTTACCAACACTTACATTCACAACAACAGACTGTTGCCTTCCACCAGTGCCCCATCCAGCCCAATAGAGGTTTCTTCCCCTCAAGATCTCAGGCAATCCAGAACCAGACCAGCGGTCCCCCAAACTGCTCCTGCATCCGGACCTGCTCTGCCATGATGAGTGCTCTTTTTCCTTTGTCCCCTTGTTCCCTCATTCCATTTGTGGGCCGACTTACCTATTTTTCCCATATGTGCGCTCTGATATCTTCAGATCCCTCGGTTCTCCAGACTGTAACAGGTTTCCGTCTAGATTTAATCTGTCATCAAATGGTCCCAAAATACAGTCTAGTGTATTTTATTATATAATCATATACATTAAAATTGCTGCCATCGCTGCACTACTCACCCCCTTTGCTGCGCTGAAGTTCTGATGCCGTCTCTGACAGCATCAGAACGAGGCTCCCATAGGAGCCTATGGAAGAGCGCTCTTGTGAACACAATGCTTCCCAGCATTGCAAGGTCGCATTAGCATTGCTGTGAACTTGTAATACCAGCACACATTAGCGAACACTGATATTACACAGTAGAGTGCAAATATCGATTACATGAAAGCGATATTTAGCGATTTACTTGTAATTTGCCCCTATATGTTTAGACAATGTTCTCCTCAGCGTGCAGGACAGGCAAACCCTTATTTTACACTTGAATGTCTTTATTAGAGCCTGTATGGTTTGTAGTCAATGTCCAAAAATCTGACCTTATCCCTTGCCAATAGATTCTAGGTTTCCTCAGAGATACCTCCTCAGGCCTGGTATTGCTTCCTCAAAAGAAAATAGGATAAACTCAGAAATTTGAATTGCTCAGTCAGAGTCCACGATCTCCATTCGCCAAATTTCCAGAATTATTGCCTTCTTTCCTCATCCATTTAGGCCATATTTATGTCCCCTTTACACTACTAGGCAATGCAACACCTTAATATATGTTCCTTTTGGGAGTTTCAATCCTATTACCAGATAGTTTTTCTTACAGACAAGGTTCCCACACAAATGTCCTGGTGGATATTGCACATCTACTCCTGGAATGGAAGAATGCTTTTTGGCTTAACTCAAGACTTTATTATGTCCTCCAATGCCAGACTCCTTGGTTGGGGTGCTTCCTGTGATTCTTCCTCAACAGGAGATACTTGGAATCTTCAAGAGAGAGAGTAGTACATGTACTGCTTTGAGCTTTGTTGCTTTAAAGATGAATTGTTGTGTTCTACTGAGGATAGACAGCATCTTAGCAGTTGATTATATCAACTGCTTAGGAAAGATTAGGTCCAAGAGACAGTGAGATTTAGCGTTAGGTCTTTAAGAATTGTCTTTTCAACACCAGATTTCAGTCAGGACTCAATACATTCTGGGTTCTTTGAATTTTGTTTCAGACTGGTTCCCAATATTGGAGAAATTCCAGAGATTGGAGGTTGTACCCTTTGGTTTTTCATGCAATTTAGGATCTTTTTGGTCCTTTATGTCTTGACTTCTGCTTTCTGCACCAGACAGCAACTTTCCAGGTATTTCAGTTAGTTGCCAGACCCGAACAGCAAGACCACAGATGCGTTTCTACAGCCATGGCCTCTCATGAGGGCTTATGCTTTCCCCTTATTTGCGTTGATTGCAACAACCCTTTCAATGGCTTGCAGGACTCTTTGAAAGCTGGTTTTGGTTGCTCCATTTTGGCGATGCAGCCATGGTATCTTCTCCTGTTAGAGATGACCTATGCCCCTTCTCTTCTTCTTCATCTGCATTCTCCCTCTCTCCTCCTTTACTCAGGGGGTCAGTGCCATCCTCTGATTCTGCAGAACCACCTCTCTCTTTTAGTGTGACAGATTTCAGGGTATCCTTATTTTACGGGGGGGGGGGGTTTCGTGAGACGTTCATCTCCTTCAAGAGGTTTGAGAGCTTGGAAACAGGAAATGCTATTATGCAGCCTGGGCATCATGGGTTCAATGGAGCAGTTAAAAGATGGCTGATCTTTTTCAGCTCTTCCAGCTCTCATAGTTAACTTCCTTACTGAGTTATTTTTGGTGGGCAAAGCTTACTGTATTGTTAATCTTTTTTGGTAAGCTATTTCAGCTGGTCATTTGCCTGTTGAATGGGTGCCGACAAAGCGGCACCCCATGGTCTGTCACTTTCTTAAAGTTATTAGTTTTAAAAAAACTCCTTGTCCTAGGTATACTGATTTTTGGGATATGGAGGTGCTCCTTTCTTTTTTCAGGCTCTGGCTTTTGAATGACTCGTTGTCCCTTAAGCAGCTTTCAGCTAAGTTACCTTTACTTTTTTGTCTAGTTTCTTTTAGGAAAGTTTCAGATATTAGGGCTATAGACGTAAATAGTATCTTATTTTCCCCTAAGGGGCTTTCTTTGTTATGTCCTGCAGGAATAAGGGCCTGATGATCTAAAGATCTCTGGGCTGGTGAGATTATTAAAGAATGCTCACCAGTACTTCTATTTCCTGGGTGGAATGATCTAAAAGCCTCTTTTAACTCTGAATACAGGGTCTCTCGCTAAGGGGTGTATACTGCATTTTCTGATGAAAAGGAGATGCATAAATTACAAAAGTGCACAATAAAATTAGTATTTTAGGGGGGCGGAGCCTGTAGCTGTCGCGGCAGGACGTGTTTGTGGAGAGCTCTTGGATAATATTGGATTCCAAAAGGTTTCTTACTACATACTACACAGTATTCTCTACTGATTTAAAGGTTTACAGACTGCAGAAACTCTAGAGAACTCTGAGGGTCCATCACACGGAACCGGACCTGCCTATGTTCTTCAGCTTAACTACACGGAGGCAGGCCATGAGGCTTATACCTAGTGCTTGTTTATTTGTGCTGTTGGGGCTGCCCGCATTATTGACCCCCCCCCCGGAGTCTCTGATTCTGGGTTAATGAGCCAGATACTTAACGCTGGTCATGCTACTGCCTAGTGGGACAATGGAGGACTTCCTGTCTGCCCTACGGCCGACTCTAGCAAACTTTGAGCAGATGTTCTGTGCCACGCTACAGGAGGCCTTTAAACCCCAGTGCACCCCTGCAGCTAGTGATGAAGGGAGTGCCGACCTCATACCTATAGTGGAGGATACTGAAATCTGCCCTGACTTAAACCGGGATCAGAGAATACTTAAACCGGGATCAGAGAATCTTTGATCTAGTGCGCCGGCCGCACCCGGTTTCCTTCGAGCCTGACATTGAAATGGTGAGTCTACCGGCCTCCCCGGCACATAAGGTGTCTGACCGCAAGAGAGCCCAACAGCTGGGGAAGCCAGCTTACCTGATGCGGATGCTAACAACCATATGGGGGCTTGATTCCCAACAAGACCTGATGCCCAACTTGCTTACGGATAGCTTCGCTACAGCTACAAAACATGGGAAGCCAACCAGCCAGCCACAGACAAAACAGGGGAAGCCATCCAGTCTACACTCCGTATGCCACACTTTCATCTGCAGCGTCATAAAGTTAGGGGCTCTGAATACTCATCAGCGGTCCATGACGCTGAGTGGGTGGCTGTCTCTGGGACACAGTGAGTACACCCGTACTGGTGTGGGTTAGGCCAAGGGTCCCAGACCTTACTGTGGTCTAGCGAGAGGCTATACTTTTACACAGCTGTAATGCCTATCGGGACCGGACTTAAATTTCCTCTACAAGAAGCCTTACAGGACTAATGTCTAATGTTGGGTATTATCTCTACAAAAAGCTACACCCCACACTATTTAATTGTTTATATTGGGGAGAGACTAGGCTTCTACACAGCCCGGACTTAACTTTCTCCTGCAAGAAGTTTTACGAGACTGTTTGTTATTATTGTTATCCCTACAAAAAGTTGCACTCCATTCTAGATGAGGGTTTATATTTGGGTAATGATCACTTATAGCTATCCCTGTCTTATGTATTGATCTGCAAAGTTTGTTACCAGGTTTTCTGGTCCCCGCTCAAATTGCTATACAATTTACCTAAGTGTACCTCTCCTGTTGTATAACTTGCAGGTTTGAACTTCCCAGTATCACAGCAGGCTAAACTGATATAGAAGCTTCCCTTACTCATATCTAGACCCCCTGTTAGGTTCACCTGTATAATTTATGGTACATCTTTTACATATATCGTGATTATGCTTATGTTGGGATTATAGTAAGGCTACCCTTGTCCTCCTAAGAATAGGTATTTTCATGATAGTGCTAAAGGCCACCCTGTTTGTCCAACCTGAGATTCATCTCAAGCCCAAAGCCTATTAAAATATAATATAATACTTTGCATGCTAGGTATAAGCAGTTTTGTTCAGAGTGTTTAAATATAAAAAAAGAGGTTTGCCATTTGAGATCCAAAAGTGGTCTCCTTTAGTGTGAATAACCCCCTACAATTTGAAATAGCAGTGACGAGGTCCAAGAGTGGCCTCTTTGTCCCCACGGAGGTTAGTTAAATATTAGGCAGTTACATTGTATTCCATGTCCTTGGATCTTAACCACAGGAATTTATAGTGTACATTTTAAAATCTTTATGTCCTTAGACATTTGTACCGCATTGATATTATGTTTTAATGTCCTATATTTTCTGTATGCCTTATCACAAACCTCAATAAAAAATATTAAAAATAAAAAAAAAATAAAAAAAATTTGTATTTTAAAAATCTTACAAAACAAATAATTGAAACTTTCACACAAAAATATGCAGGTAAGATTTGTATTGTTAAGGCGCATCAAAAATCGTAACAAAATTCTTCAGCAAAAATCGCATTTTAGCAAAACCATAAAGTCATATTAAACATGCACAGCGTAAATCGTAACTTAAGTACACTGAATGTGCAAAAAAATCCAAGAAATCTGTACAAATAAGTACAAAATACAAATCGTAATTGTTGTTTTTTCTTAAAATGGGCTGAACATGAGCGTTCCATGATGGTCATTAATGAAATTGTCTCTCTAACCCTAGCATAATTCTGTAAATGTTTTTGGACTACAGATCTTAAATTTTTTCAAGCAAACTAAAAGGTAGTGAACTTTTCTCAAAACCCTCAAAATACTTTATAACCCTGATAAAAAAACATTTGGATATGAAAATATAAGCAATTGTAAGATGCTATACACAGAAAGCAGCGTAATTTGAATTATATTGGCTGTAAAATTTACTTTTTAAATGCACACTGCTTACTGATGACTTCGCTCTACTGAGTGAAGTGTCCCTTTCCAGCAATCTCCATTACTTTCAATAGTAGACATCTCGCCACTCGCAGGGACTGCCCTTTTTATGATAATTTCACCAGGGCAGCCCATGCGAGGGTCGGTGTGAAAAAACTATGTCTGATCTGGTGAAGTTTAGATGATCAGTCTCTAAGGCCTAGATTTAGAGTTCGGCGGTAAAAGGGCTGTTAACGCTCCGCAGGCTTTTTTCTGGCCGCACCATAAATTTAACTCTGGTATCGAGAGTTAAAACAAATGCTGCGTTAGGCTCCAAAAAAGGAGCGTAGAGCATTTTTACCGCAAATGCAACTCTCGATACCAGAGTTGCTTACGGACGCGGCCGGCCTCAAAAACGTGCTCGTGCACGATTCTCCCATAGGAAACAATGGGGCTGTTTGAGCTGAAAAAAAACCTAACACCTGCAAAAAAGCAGCGTTCAGCTCCTAACGCAGCCCCATTGTTTTCTATGGGGAAACACTTCCTACGTCTGCACCTAACACTCTAACATGTACCCCGAGTCTAAACACCCCTAACCTTACACTTATTAACCCCTAATCTGCCGCCCCCGCTATCGCTGACTCCTGTATATTATTTTTAACCCCTAATCTGCCGCTCCATACACCGCCGCTACTTACATTATCCCTATGTACCCCTAATCTGCTGCCCTAACATCGCCGACCCCTGTATTATATTTATTAACCCCTAATCTGCCCCCCACAACGTCGCCGACACCTGCCTACACTTATTAACCCCTAATGTGCCGAGCGGACCTGAGCGCTACTATAATAAAGTTATTAACCCCTAATCCGCCTCACTAACCCTATCATAAATAGTATTAACCCCTAATCTGCCCTCCCTAACATCGCCGACACCTACCTTCAATTATTAACCCCTAAACTTCCGATCGGAGCTCACCGCTATTCTAATAAATGTATTAACCCCTAAAGCTAAGTCTAACCCTAACACTAACACCCCCCTAAGTTAAATATAATTTTTATCTAACGAAATAAATTAACTCTTATTAAATAACTTATTCCTATTTAAAGCTAAATACTTACCTGTAAAATAAATCCTAATATAGCTACAATATAAATTATAATTATATTATAGCTATTTTAGGATTAATATTTATTTTACAGGCAACTTTGTAATTATTTTAACCAGGTACAATAGCTATTAAATAGTTAAGAACTATTTAATAGTTACCTAGTTAAAATAATAACAAATTTACCTGTAAAATAAATCCTAACCTAAGATATAATTAAACCTAACACTACCCTATCAATAAAATAATTAAATAAACTACCTACAATTACCTACAATTAACCTAACACTACACTATCAATAAATTAATTAAACACAATTCCTACAAATAAATACAATTAAATAAACTAGCTAAAGTACAAAAAATAAAAAAGAACTAAGTTACAGAAAATAAAAAAATATTTACAAACATAATAAAAATATTACAACAATTTTAAACTAATTACACCTACTCTAAGCCCCCTAATAAAATAACAAAGCCCCCCAAAATAAAAAATTCCCTACCCTATTCTAAATTAAAAAAGTTACAAGCTCTTTTACCTTACCAGCCCTGAACAGGGCCCTTTGCGGGGCATGCCCCAAGAATTTCAGCTCTTTTGCCTGTAAAAAAAAACATACAATACCCCCCCCCCAACATTACAACCCACCACCCACATACCCCTAATCTAACCCAAACCCCCCTTAAATAAACCTAACACTAATCCCCTGAAGATCTTCCTACCTTGTCTTCACCATCCAGGTATCACCGATCCGTCCTGGCTCCAAGATCTTCATCCAACCCAAGCGGGGGTTGGCGATCCATAATCCGGTGCTCCAAAGTCTTCCTCCTATCCGGCAAGAAGAGGACATCCGGACCGGCAAACATCTTCTCCAAGCGGCATCTTCGATCTTCTTCCATCCGGTGCGGAGCGGGTCCATCTTGAAGCAGGCGACGCGGATCCATCCTCTTCTTCCGATGTCTCCCGACTAATGACGGTTCCTTTAAGGGACGTCATCCAAGATGGCGTCCCTCGAATTCCGATTGGCTGATAGGATTCTATCAGCCAATCGGAATTAAGGTAGGAATTTTCTGATTGGCTGATGGAATCAGCCAATCAGAATCAAGTTCAATCCGATTGGCCGATCCCATCAGCCAATCAGATTGAGCTCGCATTCTATTGGCTGATCGGATTGGCTGATCGGATTGAACTTGATTCTGATTGGCTGATTCCATCAGCCAATCAGAAAATTCCTACCTTAATTCCGATTGGCTGATAGAATCCTATCAGCCAATCGGAATTCGAGGGACGCCATCTTGGATGACGTCCCTTAAAGGAACCGTCATTAGTCGGGAGACATCGGAAGAAGAGGATGGATCCGCGTCGCCTGCTTCAAGATGGACCCGCTCCGCACCGGATGGAAGAAGATCGAAGATGCCACTTGGAGAAGATGTTTGCCGGTCCGGATGTCCTCTTCTTGCCGGATAGGAGGAAGACTTTGGAGCACCGGATTATGGATCGCCAACCCCCGCTTGGGTTGGATGAAGATCTTGGAGCCAGGACGGATCGGTGATACCTGGATGGTGAAGACAAGGTAGGAAGATCTTCAGGGGATTAGTGTTAGGTTTATTTAAGGGGGGTTTGGGTTAGATTAGGGGTATGTGGGTGGTGGGTTGTAATGTTGGGGGGGGGTATTGTATGTTTTTTTTTACAGGCAAAAGAGCTGAAATTCTTGGGGCATGCCCCGCAAAGGGCCCTGTTCAGGGCTGGTAAGGTAAAAGAGCTTGTAACTTTTTTAATTTAGAATAGGGTAGGGAATTTTTTATTTTGGGGGGCTTTGTTATTTTATTAGGGGGCTTAGAGTAGGTGTAATTAGTTTAAAATTGTTGTAATATTTTTATTATGTTTGTAAATATTTTTTTATTTTCTGTAACTTAGTTCTTTTTTATTTTTTGTACTTTAGCTAGTTTATTTAATTGTATTTATTTGTAGGAATTGTGTTTAATTAATTTATTGATAGTGTAGTGTTAGGTTAATTGTAGGTAATTGTAGGTAGTTTATTTAATTATTTTATTGATAGGGTAGTGTTAGGTTTAATTATATCTTAGGTTAGGATTTATTTTACAGGTAAATTTGTTATTATTTTAACTAGGTAACTATTAAATAGTTCTTAACTATTTAATAGCTATTGTACCTGGTTAAAATAATTACAAAGTTGCCTGTAAAATAAATATTAATCCTAAAATAGCTATAATATAATAATAATTTATATTGTAGCTATATTAGGATTTATTTTACAGGTAAGTATTTAGCTTTAAATAGGAATAAGTTATTTAATAAGAGTTAATTAATTTCGTTAGATAAAACTTATATTTAACTTAGGGGGGTGTTAGTGTTAGGGTTAGACTTAGCTTTAGGGGTTAATACATTTATTAGAATAGCGGTGAGCTCCGGTCGGCAGATTAGGGGTTAATAATTGAAGTTAGGTGTCGGCGACGTTGAGGGGGGCAGATTAGGGGTTAATAAATATAATATAGGGGTCGGTGATGTTAGGGGTATCAGATTAGGGGTACATAGGGATAACGTAGGTGGCGGCGATTTGCGGTCGGAAGATTAGGGGTTAATTATTTTAAGTAGCTTGCGGCGACGTTGTGTGGGGCAAGTTAGGGGTTAATAAATATAATATAGGGGTCGGCGGGGTTAGGGGCAGCAGATTAGGGGTACATAAGGATAACGTAGGTGGCGGTCGGCAGATTAGGGGTTAAAAATTTTAATCGAGTGGCGGCGATGTGGGGGGACCTCGGTTTAGGGGTACATAGGTAGTTTATGGGTGTTAGTGTACTTTAGGGTACAGTAGTTAAGAGCTTTATGAACCGGCGTTAGCCAGAAAGCTCTTAACTCCTGCTATTTTCAGGCGGCTGGAATTTTGTCGTTAGAGCTCTAACGCTCACTTCAGAAACGACTCTAAATACCGGCGTTAGGAAGATCCCATTGAAAAGATAGGCTACGCAAATGGCGTAGGGGGATCTGCGGTATGGAAAAGTCGCGGCTGAAAAGTGAGCGTTAGACCCTTTCCTGACTGACTCCAAATACCAGCGGGCGGCCAAAACCAGCGTTAGGAGCCTCTAACGCTGGTTTTGACGGCTACCGCCGAACTCTAAATCTAGGCCTATGTGTTTGTCCTCCTTTAACCCTTATTTTCCGGAGAACCCCAGCTTTGTGTGGCTCGGTATCTTAAGTCTTACCTTTGGCAGGCTTCTAGTTTGCGGGCAGTCCTTTAGATCCTCTTTTGATTTCTTATGTGCCTCCACATAGGCCCGTTTCCTCACCTACATTAGCTCATTGGGTTTGATGGTTTATGTCCCATTTCACTATTGATCTGTCCTTTGGAGCCCATTCAGTCCATGGTGCGGCAGCTTTTTAAGGCCTATGTTGAATGGTGTCCCTTCAGGATCTGCATAAGGCGACTTGGTCTTTGGCTGTTACCTTCACTTTAATTTTAAGCTTATTCAGCATACTTTTAACCATGTGGTTACTCTGCATTAAAAATGCAAAATATGAAGCCTCTTGTCTTGCTATAAAATTCAGATTATTCTAACCTTGGTGCCTAAAATTTCTTTAATTTTATTCACATGTAATATGTCCAATTTTTTTTTTTTATACATAGTTAATTGTGTTCATCTTTAAAGGGAACCACAACACCTGCTTGACATGTTTTAAACTAACTTTTTTTAATTGTGCAAAATAAACTAACAAACTATTCTGTATGCAGTATTTTCATCTTACTGCATTCTGTTGTAGATAAAAGCTTTATCATTTAAACGTTGCTCTTCAGCCTTGTACCTGCAAAGTAAGCTGCCATATTGCAAAGTTAATTCCACAACAGTGGGTCACGTGATGCACACGGCACCTTCTATTGCTAAAGTTGAGGAAGCAGATTAAGATCTGCAGTGTCTAAGAAGAACGGCTTCAGGCAGACAGGCACTGTTATGTTTAAAAATAGCACGAGCAGGGAAGTAATTGTGAGGGGGAGGAGAGGGAGGAAAGAAAGCAAACACTCTGCATATAAAATTGTAAGGAGACATTTGCATTCATCTATATACTTACTCCGGAGACTTTCTTCCCTCTGTGCATTCCTCTCCTCCCCCTGTGCATTCCTCTCCTCCCCCTGTGCATTCCTCTCCTCCCCCTGTGCATTCTTCTCCTCCCCCTTCCTTCCCTGCGTGTGCTATTTATAAACATAACAGTGCCTGTCTGCCTGAAGCGTTCTTCTAAGACACTGCAGGGCTCAATCTGCTTCCTTCAGAAATAGAAGGTGCCGTGTGCATCACCTGACCCACTGTTGTGGAAGAACGTGCGTTCTAATATGGCAGCTTACTTTGCAAGTACAAGGCTGCAGAGCAATGTTTAAATGATAAAGCTTTTACCTACAAAATAATGCAGTAAGATTAAAACTGCATACAGAATTAAAGTCAGTATATTTTGCATAATTAGAAAAAGTTGGTTTAAAATATTTCAAGCAGGTGTTGTGGTTCCCTTTAAGAGGTTATAGAATTTTGAATGTTCCTTTTTTCTTTAGTGTAGCTTCTGTTGGTTTGGTTTTTTAGCCATGATCTCCTTAAGATATCTGAGAGTTGCTAAATATTTATTGATTCATTGGCCTTTACTATTTCCTCAACGTTGTTGAGTATTCATTATTAAGAAGTTCTTGTGTTCAGTAGTATTATTGCCTTTGGTGTTTTTTGATTGGATGTTCTTTTATTATTTTGTTTAAGTTTTTTTTTCTGAGTTGTCTTTAGTGCTGTTTGGAATTCATTAAAGATTTGATGTAAAATATTCACCTCCTGTCTTTAATAAAATAGAGATTATTTAGGCACAAAGGTTAAAATAATCATTTTCAATGTATTTACTTGTATTATGTAATGTATTATGTAATTCAAAGGAAGACAGGGGTACTAATGGCACTACTGATATGAAAGGGTTAAGGAATGCTTATCTTAGTCACTTATTTTAGGTCTAAAGATCATAGACACATTATATTATAATATACTATGAGCTGGGGTGCTGTGTACTAGGTATACACAAAACAAATATGTCAGTCAGAGGCTGACAATTATGTACACATGTGTAGCACTCACATTCCTTAGGGCCTATTGGATAGATTAGTTATCAAATAAATAGAAGGAGGAGGAAACCTCAAATTAAAATATAACCTTTATTAGGATAATTAAAAATAATTCAGATACACACGAAAAACAACTCTAAAAACATAGGAGGTGGTAGGTATATGTATATCAATGCACTAAAACAGTGTTATCCACTTCAATATCGGTACAGAGGGTACATGGTGTCATAAATCTGACCTAGGATGTCGATTTTAATCCATAGTCAGGGTATATATCATGTATTATGGGTTCAGATATGTAGGTCCTGGGAGTCTCAAAAGAGAGTAAATTCAGAACTTGAATGCAATTAGATATTGCATATATACAAAGGTAGCAATATACTCTCAAGTGGCTGTGTCTATATATTACTATTATCTTTAATGGGTTGCTTTAAGAGGCTGTCCTCAAGCTATCTGTTGCTATTAGAATGTGCCGTATGTTGGATAATACTGCTTGATGCAGCTTGTTAGATATTATGAGTGAATATACTATTAAGTTGAAACGGTAAACTGTGGGTTACAAAGACCTAAGATGTGTTACTGGTCTAGTAAATTGCCTTAGGTAACCACTGGTGTGGTAAAGAATAAAAAAAGTTTCAATCTATGTATATCTTGTATATATTTACATCCGTAGCATTTATACCAGGGTACACAGTTAGTGGATAATAGAAAAGTTTGTGTGCAAGTTCAGGTTGTTATTCTATACGTTAATCTAGTGATATAAGCTTATAATGATATTGTAACACTATCGTTACATACATATAACATCAATATAATTAATTGTCATAAGATGTTATTCATATAGTATCAACCTTGGGTTATATCTTGTATCTATAGATAATAGTATCAACCATATGTGCACAATAGAACCTGATTTTTAAATGCTGGTTACAACCTAAGGCGGAACACTGGGAAGTCAGTAATATACTTGCAATTCCACAATTATCGGCTAATACCCTTTGTTAAATGCTTATAAGGTTGCTAACACTCAGCGTACAGGAATAATAATAATCACATCCTGTAATTTTAACCACAGTACATTTAAAATAGACACAGTAGAGTCTAATGTCCTTAAGTTTATTCCACCTGCTACGATACTACCAGTATAATATTATCATGAGTCTGTATTACATCTCCCCATATATAAATAGCAAACAACTGTAAAATGGATGTGCTTAAAGTAAAGTGAATAGCGGTAGCTGATGCTAACTAAATAACTATTAAAGTTAAGTTAAATTATATATGATCTACCACACGCAAACATCCGCAGCGTGTAGTCATCAGTATTATGCACCAGACCGCTCAGAGTAATAATAACCACCAGTATATTCCTGCTAAATTTAAAAATATAAAAATAAGCATTGCAAGTATATTACTGACTTCCCAGTGTTCCGCCTTAGGTTGTAACCAGCATTTAAAAATCAGGTTCTATTGTGCACATATGGTTGATACAATTATCTATAGATACAAGATATAACCCAAGGTTGATACTATACGAATAACATCTTATGACAATTAATTATATTGATGTTATATGTATGTAACGATAGTGTTACAATAGCATTCTAAGTTTATATAATTGGATTAACGTATAGAATAACAACCTGAACTTGCACACAAACTTTTCTATTATCCACTAACTGTGTACCCTGGTATAAATGCTACAGATGTAAATATATACAAGATATACATAGATTGAAACTTTTTTTATTCTTTACCACACCAGTGGTTACCTAAGGCAATTTACTAGACCAGTAACACATCTTAGGTCTTTGTAACCCACAGTTTACCGTTTTAACTTAATAGTATATTCACTCATAATATCTAACAAGCTGCATCAAGCAGTATTATCCAACATACGGCACATTCTAATAGCAACAGATAGCTTGAGGACAGCCTCTTAAAGCAACCCATTAAAGATAATAGTAATATATAGACACAGCCACTTGAGATTATATTGCTACCTTTGTATATATGCAATATCTAATTGCATTCATGATCTGAATTTACTCTCTTTTGAGACTCCCAGGTCCTACATACCCATAATACATGATATATACCCTGACTATGGATTAAAATCGACATCCTAGGTCAGATTTATGACACCATGTACACTCTGTACCGATATTAAAGTGGAAAACACTGTTTTAGTGCATTGATATACATATAACCTACCACCTCCTGTGTTTTTAGAGTTGTTTTTCTTGTGTATGGGAATTATTTTTAATTATCGTAATAAAGGTTATATTTTAATTTGAGGTTTCCTCCTCCTTCCATTTACTTGATAACGAATCTATCCAATAGGCCCTAAGGAATGTGAATGCTACACATGTGTACATAACTGCCAGCCTCTGACTTACATATTTGTATTATGTAATTGTAGGTCTGCATTTGATATTAGAAATATACTGTTTCACAAACAAAACAGCTTATAATATAAGTTTACATTTTATTTTCTATAATATTATTTTCTATGTACTCTCCAAAAAGCTCAGTTGGTACAAAAAAAACATATAGCTTAATTTTTGTAAGAAATCATGGGAAACAATTAACAACTATTAACATTGTTTATGTATAAATCTTAATATTTAGTGGTATTTATTTTATATTTTGAGGTATATTAAGGGGTATTGTTTTGTACCATGCCACTGGCACCCTTGTACTGCTCTGACATTGGCATGGCTCCTGCATTTAGGGCTTTCCTAGTTTAATTTAGCCAAATAGTGAGCGAGCAATTGCTGTGTTCTTTTTCATGCTGACCATTACTTCCTTACTGTGCCTTGATGACCATTACTTACTGGTTTTCAAACCTGTCCTCAGGCCTCCCCAACAGGCCAGATTTTCAGGATTACCTTGGGCGAGAACAGGTAAAATAACTGTTTACTAATCAGCTGATTATTTGAGCTGTACTCCAGTTCAGATATCCTCAAAATTTGGCCTGTTGGTGAGGACCGAGAACAGGTTTGAAAACCAGTGTTGTAACCTAATACTTTGTCCTGTTGATCATTACCTGTATACTTGGGACTACAGACTGTTAGCTTTTTTACTGCTTCTATTTAAACAATATTGTAAGTCATTTTCCAGTGAGTAACACACACACATTATATATAATTTTTTTCAGCAGGACCAGCAGATTCAGAATATACAATAATTATATGTACAGTATATAAAATTAAAGAGGAGAAGGCTGTTGTAAATCAGCTCTCATGAAGGTGATCTACTAAGATTTGGGCTCGTAGGCTTACATGCTAAGGGTTTCACATGGATAACAAAAGAGAAGAGAAACTGAGGGTAGAAAAGGATTAGTGTATAATGTATGCATCCCCTGCACAGTAGAGTCTTTAAAGAGTGCATGATACTTTCAAAACTAGGGGAGAGTCTTCTGGAGCAAGGCAGAGAGTTCCAAAAAGTATGGGCCAATCTGGAGAAATCCTGTAGAAGGGAATATGAGGAGGTGACAAGAGAAGGGGAGGAGGTAATGAGTAGAGCAAAGGGGACGTGAGGTAAAGTATTTGGACACAAAGTCAGAAATATAAAGGAGAGCAGTGTTGTTAAGGGCCTTGAATGTCAGCATACAAATTACCAGCTATGGTGGCTCCTTCCCTGCGTGACATTACCTGCACTCCCATTGATGACTTGGGAGTTCAGCCCACTAGGCCACCAACTATCCCCAGCCTGTAGTGCGGGGGATTGCAGAAAACAACTTCTGATTGGCGACCCCCCTGCATGAAGAAGATGCTTCATCATGCTCACACAGGGTGCAATACGAATGGCAAAGAATGCGCATCGAACTGGTTAATATAATAATATATACCACCTATATATCTACCTCTCTCTATCTGCATCTATCTATATACTGTATATATATATATATATATATATATATAATATTTATATATAAAAATATATTATCAATCGATCACAATTTTACCAAGTCATACACAGCATGATTCACAATTCTCTTAAATCTCCATTTGCCAACAATGGAACTGTTAAAACAGATAATGGCTGTAAATCACTGAAAACCAAATCGAAACATGAAAAAAACAGAATTTATGCTTACCTGATAAATTACTTTCTCTTACAGGTGTATTCAGTCCACGGATTCATCCTTACTTGTGGGATATTCTCAATCCCTACAGGAAGTGGCAAAGAGAGCACACAGCGAAGCTGTCCATATAGCTCCCCTCAGGCTCCGCCCCCCCAGTCATTCGACCGACGGTTAGGAGAAAAAGGAGAATCATAGGGTGCAGTGGGGACTGTAGTTATTGTAAATTAAATTTGAACCTGACTTAAATATCAGGGCGGGCCGTGGACTGAATACACTGTAAGAGAAAGTAATTTATCAGGTAAGCATAAAATCTGTTTTCTCTTACTTGGTGTATTCAGTCCACGGATTCATCCTTACTTGTGGGATACCAATACCAAAGCAATAGGACACGGATGAAGGGAGGGAACAAGTCAGGTAACCTAAACGGAAGGCACCACTGCTTGCAAAACCTTTCTCCCAATAATAGCCTCAGCAGAAGCAAAATTTGTAAAATTTGGCGAATGTATGCAGTGAAGACCAAGTCGCTGCCTTACAAATCTGTTCAACAGAAGCCTCATTCTTGAAAGCCCATGTGGAAGCCACAGCTCTGGTGGAATGAGCTGTAATTCGTTCAGGAGGCTGCCTACCGGCAGTCTCATAAGCCAATCGGATGATGCTTTTCAGCCAGAATGAAAGAGAGGTAGCAGTCGCTTTCTGACCTCTCCTCTTACCAGAATACACAACAAACAAGGATGATGTTTGTCTGAAATCTTTAGTTGCTTTTAAATAGAACTTTAAAGCACGAACCACATCAAGATTGTGCAACAGTCGTTCCGTCTTAGAAACTGGATTAGGACACAGAGAAGAAACAATGATTTCCTGGTTAATATTCTTATTAGAAACCACCTTTGGAAGGAAACCAGGTTTAGTACGCAAAACAACCTTATCTGCATGGAACACCAGATAGGGTGAAACACACTGTAAGGCAGATAATTCTGAAACTCTTCAAGCAGAAGAAATTGCTACTAAGAACAAAACTTTCCAAGATAATAACTTGATATCTATGGAATGCAAAGGTTCAAACGGAACCCCTTGAAGAACTGAAAGAACTAAATTTAGACTCCATGGAGGAGCCACAGGTCTGTAGAAAGGCTTTATTCTAACTAGGGCCTGTACTAACGCCTGAATGTCTGGTACAGCTGCCAGACGCTTGTGTAACAGAATAGGCAGAGCAGATATCTGTCCTTTTAAAGAACTAGCTGACAGACCTTTCTCCAAACCTTCTTGAAGAAAAGACAATATCCTCGGAATCCTGACCTTACTCCACGAGTAACCCTTGGATTCACACCAACAAAGATATTTCCGCCATATCTTATGGTAAATTTTTCTGGTGACAGGCTTTCTGGCCTGTATCAGAGTATCTATAACTGAATCAGAGAAACCCCGCTTAGCTAGGATTAAGCGTTCAATCTCCAAGCAGTCATCTGCAGAGAAACTAGATTTGGATGCTTGAAAGGACCTTGGATTAGAAGATCCTGCCTCGATGGCAGTTTCCATGGTGGGACCGATGACATGTCCACTAGGTCTGCATAACAAGTCCTGCGTGGCCACGCAGGCGCTATCAGAATTACCGAAGCCTTCTCCTGTTTGATTCTGGCTATTAGCCGAGGAAGAAGAGGAAACGGTGGAAAGACATAAGCTAGACTGAATGACCAAGGCGCTATTAATGCATCTATCAATGCCGCCTTGGGATCCCTGGATCTGGATCCGTAAAGGGGAAGTTTGGTGTTCTGACGGGACGCCATCAGATCCAACTCTGGAATGCCCCAAAGCTGGGTCAGCTGAGCAAAAACCTCCGGGTGGAGTTCCCACTCCCCCCGGATGGAAAGTCTGACGACTTAGAAAATCCGCCTCCAAGTTGTCTACTCCTGGGATGTGAATTGCAGATAGATGGCAGGTGTGATCCTCCGCCCATTTGATAATCTTGGATACTTCCTTCATCACTAGGGAACTCTTTGTTCCCCCCTGATGATTGATGTACGCTACAGTCGTTATGTTGTCCGACTGAAATCTGATGAATTTGGCCTCTGCTAGTTGAGGCCACGCCTGGAGCGCATTGAATATCGCTCTCAACTCTAAAATGTTTATTGGGAGAAGAGATTCTTCCTGAGACCACAGTCCCTGAGTCTTCAGGGAGTTCCAGACCGCACCCCAGCCTACCAGACTGGCATCGGTCGTGACAATGATCCATTCCGGTCTGCGGAAACTCATCCCCTGAGACAGGTGATCTTGAGAAAACCACCAGAGAAAAGAGTCTCTGGTCTTTTGGTCCATTTGAATTTGAGGAGATAAATCCATGTAATCTCCATTCCACTGTTTGAGCATGCACAGTTGCAGTGGTCTGAGATGGATTCGAGCGAAAGGGACTACGTCCATTGTCGCAACCATTAAACCAATTACTTCCATGCACTGAGCCACGGAAGGCCGAGGAATGGAATGAAGAACTCGGCAAGTATTCAACAGTTTTGACTTTCTGACCTCTGTCAGAAAGATTTTCATTTCTACCGAGTCTATCAGTGTTCCCAGAAAGGGAACCATTGTGAGCGGGGACAGAGAACTCTTTTCTACGTTCACCTTCCACCCGTGAGACCTTAGAAAGGCCAGGACAATGTCCGTATGAGCCTTGCTTCTGTGAAAGGACGATGCCTGTATTAATATGTCATCTAGGTAAGGTGCTACTGCAATGCCCCGCGGTCTTAGCACCGCCAGAAGGGACCCTAGCACCTTTGTGAAAATTCTGGGAGCGGTGGCCAACCCGAAAGGCAGGGCCACGAACTCGTAATGTTTGTCCAGAAAGGCGAACCTTAGGAACTGATGGTGATCTTTGTGGATAGGTATATGTAGGTACGCATCCTTTAGATCCACGGTAGTCATATATTGACCTTCCTGGATCATTGGCAAGATTGCCCGAATGGTTTCCATCTTGAAAGATGGAACTCTGAGGAATTTGTTTAGAATTTTTAGATCCAGGATTGGCCTGAAAGTTCCTTCTTTTTTGGGAACTACGAACAGGTTTGAGTAAAAACCCAGTCCTTGTTCTGCAATTGGAACTGGGTGTATCACTCCCATTTTTAGTAGATCTTCTACACAGCGTAAGAACACCTGTCTCTTTGTTTGGTCTGAAGACAAACGAGAAATATGGAGCCTTCCCCTTGGGGGAGAGTCCTTGAATTCTAGAAGATACCCCTGAGCAACTATTTCTAATGCCCAGGGATCCGGAACATCTCTTACCCAAGCCTGAGCAAAGAGAGAAAGTCTGCCCCCTACCAGATCTGATCCCGGATCGGGGGCTACCCCTTCATGCTGTCTTGGTAGCAGGAGCAGGCTTCTTGGCCTGTTTACCCTTATTCCAGCCCTGCAAGGGTTTCCAGGTTGTTTTGGGCTGGGAAGCGTTATCTTGCTTTGCGGCAGCAGAGGTTGCAGCAGGTCCGCTCCTGAAGTTGCGAAAGGAGCGAAAATTAGCCTTGTTTTTGGCCTTAAATGGCCTATCTTGTGGAAGGGCATGGCCCTTGCCTCCAGTGATATCTGAAATAATTTCTTTCAGCTCTGGGCCGAAAAGGGTTTTCCCCTTGAAGGGAATATTTAACAGTTTTGTTTTGGACGACACATCCGCCGACAACGATTTGAGCCAAAGCGCTCGTCTCGCCATGATGGCAAAACCTGAGGTTTTCGCCGCTAGTTTAGCTGATTGGAGAGCAGCATCAGTGATAAAGGAATTAGCCAGCTTTAAAGCGTGAATTCTATCCATGACCTCATTGTATGAAGTCTCCCTCTGGAGCGACTCCTCCAGGGCCTCGAACCAAAAAGCCGCTGCAGTAGTTACCGGTATAATGCAGGCAATTGGTTGAAGCAGAAAATCTTGCTGAACAAAAATTTTCTTTAGCAATCCTTCCAATTTTTTATCCATAGGATCTTTGAAAGCACAACTGTCCTCTATTGGTATAGTTGTACGCTTAGCCAATGTTGAAACAGCCCCCTCTACCTTAGGGACCGTCTGCCACGCGTCCCTCCTGGGGTCGTTTATGGGGAACATTTTCTTAAAGATAGGTGGGGGAACAAAGGGTACACCTGGTCTCTCCCACTCCTTAGTCACAATATCCGCCACCCTCTTTGGGATCGGAAATGCCTCAGTGTATACGGGGACCTCTAAATATCTGTCCATTTTACACAATTTTTCAGGGACCACCATGGGGTCACAATCATCCAGCGTAGCTAAAACCTCCTTAAGCAGGATGCAGAGGTGTTCCAGCTTAAATTTAAACGCTAAGGAATCTGACTCTGCCTGCTGAGAAATTTTCCCTGTGTCAGAAATTTCTCCCTCAGACAGCCCTTCCCTCACTGCTACCTCTGAGTTTTGTGAGGGTACTACAGATACATTATCCAAAGCTTCAGATTGCTCATCCTCTGTATTTAAAACTGAGCTATTGCGCTTTCTTGGAAAGGCAGTTTGGATAAAAATGCTGCAAGGGAATTATCCATTACTGCTGCTAATTGCTGTAAAGTAATAGGGGCCAATGCGCTAGAGGTACTAGGCATCGCTTGCTCGGGCGTAACTGGTGTAGACACTTGGGGGGAGGAAGGAGGACTATCCTCATTACCATCCATTAAGGAATCCTCTTGTTCAGCATTTTTAATTGTCACTGGATGATCTTTAAAATGCTTAGATGTTTTTTGCACACTTTAAACATAAATGCAATGGGGATATCTCCATGGCTTTTGAACATAAAGAACAAGGTCTATCTGAAGACTCAGACATGTTTGACAGACTCAGACAACACTAAAATATTGAAAAAAATACTTTTGAAAAAAACGTTAGTCTCTTTAAATAATAAAAAGGAACACACTTTTTTACCAAATCATCAAAAAACATCCGATCGTAATGAAATTTTCACCACATGATCCTAATGCCTTGAAATGATTGCACACAAGTTTTCAAATCGTTTAACCCCTTAATGCCCAAACTGGAGCAAAATGAATTAAATACCCGGTTTAACCCACTACAGTACTATGCCACAGTTTTTGCTGTGGCTTTACCTTCCTTTAGGGTTATTTGCAGGTGTAAATTAAGCCTCCCAGAAGTCCTCCTGTACTTTAAAGGCTCTGCACATGAAGCTGCGTGGAGCTGTGTTGCAAATCAACTGTGCAATTGTGGCGCGAAAATGAGGCCCCCTCCTTCTTACTCCAGAGATATGGGGTCTTTCTGAGTCAGATTAGCTGTCTTATAAAATGCCAGGCGTAAAAAAAGTCCCCAAAAAGTGTTTGCAACGTTTAAAAATGCTTAATAAACATAAGATTACCTTAATAAAGTAATCGATTTAGCCCATCACAGTGTCTGTCAGTATTAAAGCCCTTAACTGAAGCCCTCTTTCTATACTGTATCTCAGAAAATGGCTTACCTTCCCTCATGGGATATCTATCAGTCTTCTAGCATTACCAGGTCTTGTTAGAAAAAATGACTGAACATACCTTAAGCAGTATAAGCCTGCAAACTGTTCCCCCCAACTGAAGTTCTCCTGTACTCAACAGTCCTGCGTGGGAACAGCAATGGATTTTAGTTACAACATGCTAAAATCTTTTTCCTCTCAGCAGAAATCTTCATCACTTTCTGCCTCAGAGTAAATAGTACAAACCGGCACTATTTTAAAATAACAAACTCTTGATTGAAGAAATAAAACTACAAATCTAACACCACATACTCTTTACCACCCCCGTGGAGATGCTACTTGTTAGAGCGGCAAAGAGAATGACTGGGGGGGCGGAGCCTGAGGGGAGCTATATGGACAGCTTTGCTGTGTGCTCTCTTTGCCACTTCCTGTAGGGATTGAGAATATCCCACAAGTAAGGATGAATCCGTGGACTGAATACACCAAGTAAGAGAAATACAACTGCTCTAAAGGCTGTCCGGTCAATCTCACCAATTGACTAGCAACTCCATGCGGAATCTGTTGGCGATCTACAAATAACTAATAATAATAATAACTCATCCTCGTTCTCCTCTATTTCCCTTTCTGCATGTTATGACTACAAGTTCTCATGAATTTAATCTAATAGTGTGTCTCAGGCTTTTAACAAGGTTTTCTCAAGGAAGGAAACCTCCATGGAAGCAAAAATACATGTATCTAAAGCAAAAGGGAAATATAACAGACAATTAAATATTGTTGATGACTTTTAATATGTTTGAATTTAGTTTAATTTTTACTAATTAAACTAAATTAAACTAAAGTTGGTTTATTTTTCATTTTGATACCCCTGGCTCACTTTAAAAAACAAAACAAAAAACTGACAACAAAGATTCTTCTTTTTATATGAAAATTGTGTTTACAAATTTTGTGTTCAGGTAATTTTTTATTAATTACTTTTTGTAAGATAACTGACTAGATAATCTGTTGTTTTAATGATCAAAAGTAATTACATAAATGGCATAAAAGTAGAATCTAGGTAAAAACAAGAAAATCTATAAGAAACATGCTTTTCACTATGGGTTTAGCAGAGATTTTCTCATACATTTATAGAAATACATTATCCAATATTGACAATGATAAATATGTTTGAATGCAGTTTTTTCACTTATTCTTTAATAATCATTTTAATTTATGATATTTTTGCAACCCCCTCCTCCAAATTAAACTTAAAGGGACACTGAGCCCAATTTTTTTCTTTCGTGATTCAGATAGAGTATGCAATTTTAAGCAACTTTCTAATTTACTCCTATTATCAATTTTTCTTCATTCTCTTGCTATCTTTATTTGAAAAAGAAGACATCTAAGCTTTTTTTTTTGGTTTAGACTCTAGACAGCACGTTTTTTATTGGTGATTGAATTTATCCACCAAGCAGCAAGGACAACCCAGGTTGTTCACCAAAAATGGGCCGGCATCTAAACTTACATTCTTGCATTTTAAATAAAGATACTAAGAGAATAAAGAAAATTTGATAATAGGAGTAAATTAGAAAGTTGCTTAACCCCATGAGTGCTAACGATGGCTTTGAGCAGTCGCAGAGTTTACCACTCTGGTGCTAACGACGGCTCAGAGCCATCGCTAGCACTCCCACCCCGGTGATAGGGCCTGCATAGTGACAGGCATCGCCAGGGCTTCATGTTATGCATGGTGACATCACACGCAATGACCTCACCACGCAACTTTATTTATACTTAACAATATTAAGTATAGGAGCAGGGGGTATGCTGCTTAGAAGCCTGTATTTCATGCATCTAAGCAGCTACAGACCCCCAAGACCCACCGATGGAAAGGTAATTGCCTAAACTTTCCAACAGTTTAAGTCTTGGGGATATAAAACAAAAAAAGCTTAGCACCCAGGTGAGAAAGTGCTTAGCACTCAAAGGGTTAAAATGTCATGCTCTATCTGAATCACGAAAGAAAAAATGTGGGTTCAGTGTACCTTTAACTGCAATGTCTTCCATATGACAACCCACCATTGTGCAAAACGTCTGCCAAATTTAGTGCTCAAGACACATTTATGCTCCTGAGCCTGACTTGGTGTGCTTTTCAACAAAAGATACCAAGGGAACAAAGAAAATTTGATTAAAGTAAATTGAAAAGATTTTTGTGCCAATTACAATAGAAAATATAAGTAACCAAAACATCTGGTTTATTGGGAAAAAGCTTTATATGATTAGTAACATCATCAAATTGAGAACAATATAATACATACTTCAAGCAAATATTCTAGTTTCCAGCCGATAATAAAATTTAAAAAAAAAAGAATTTTATTTAGTTTGAGAAAAAAAACAGAAACATAGAAGCAGTGTTTGAGAAAATATTTGCAGAACCAATTTAAAATGCCCCAGCAGTACATGTCATAAATAATTGATTTATTTAAATAAAACTTCCCAAGGCTTTGTAGAAGTTTTATACTCATAACGCATAATATTGATATTATTAATTTAAAATGATATTTTAAGCAGATGTTTAAATAGCAAAGTTTTCAAATTAATGTAAAATATATTCTACTAGGAAGCAAACAGATTTTCCAAGCGATGACAATGAATAGCATTGGGTCCATTCAAGGTCACTGAAGAAACATCTTAATTTCAAGTATTCAAGGAAAGCATCAGAACGTCCTGAAATCTGATTGTCAAAAACAGAAAACATTATTGAAAATAACTGGAAGAATAGCCATGAAAGTTGTTCAAGAGAATAAATGATATCCAGATAAGAAAGGAAGTCTTGAAATATCACAGTGCTTGATGGATTTTATTAACATAGGTTAAAAGAAGGACAAATTATTATTATTATCATTTATTTGCTAAATTCCGTAGCGTTGGGTACAGTGATAGGGGTATACAATGACAAGAATTTGTGATAAAATACAAAACATAACAAAACTAAACAAATCTAGTACAGAAGAAAGAGGGCCCTGCTCCTGAGAGCTCACAGTTCTTGTGAACTGCTGGTGCAATGCCGCCCCCTGCAGATTCGTGGCCAATCGGTCGCTAGCAGGGGGTGTCAATCAACCCGATCGTATTCGATCGGGTTGATTTCTGTCCGCCGCCTCAGAGCAGGCGGACAGGTTATGGAGCAGCGGTCTTTAGACGTACGGAGCTTGATAAATTGATCCCCTAGTGTCATCGTCTGTAACAATCTGGCATCTGCCTTCATATGGAACTGGTGCACTGATCACACTCTGGTTACATATGCAGGCAGATGCCATGAGCTCAAGAACTCCAGCTCTCAGCCTTAACTTATCAGCCAAGACTGCTGGAGCTTCTGCAGCTCCGACATATATATATATATACGTTGTGCGGTACGTTAAGCAAAGTACCACACAACGTATATATATATATGTTGCATTGGGCTAGAGCCATTAAATACAGCAGAATTGCAAAATCAACAGATGAATAATAAAAATATAATGCAACAGCGCTTTGAGTAAGATTACATATGCAGCGTAAGGTTTCAGCACAACTGCTGAAAACCCCGTCGCCCGTAAGTTTACCTTGCACATCGGGTGAATCACATAAATGGCGCCGGCAGATGATATACTGCCGTAAGTCAAACAATCCGGAGCTGTTCAGAAATGTGTGGAAAAACACATATCTGGCGTCGCCAGTGACCTACGGCAGTATATGATCTGCCGGTGCATAAGTTTTAAAAAAATAAAATTTGATATTGCCGGTAAAAATCTAACCCATCTAAAATGAATTAACCCGACACGTCAAAACCCCTATAAGCGCCATCTCCCCACATTGCAATCTACATATTTATGCTATTAACCCCTAATCCGCCAACCCCCTACAACGCAAAGTTTATAATTACACTATTAACCCCTAAACCACCAAACACCCACAACGCAAACAACTAGTTAACCTATTAAACCCTAAACCGCCAACACCCCACAATGCAAAATATTAATCTAATAACTAAGCCCCCTAACCTAACACCCCCTAAGTTAACCTCAATTAAAATGCACTAATATAAAATAACAAAATACTATCTACCTTAAAAAATATTTTTTCAAATTACCAAAAAAAAACGATAAATTACTTTAAAAAAAAAAAAACTAACATTACCCAAAATAAAATATCACAACTTTACATTAAAATAAAAAAGCTAAGATTACAAAAATAAAAAGCTAAGATTACAGAAAAAAAAACAAATGACATTATCCAAAATAAAAAAGTTATTCCTAATCTAATACCCCCTTAAAAACAAAAAAGCCACCCAATGTAAAAAAAACTAATTTAACAAAAAGTGCCTTTTGTAGAGCATTGCCCTAAATATACCAGTAATTTTACAAAAAAAATACAGAGTCCCCCTAACATTACAACACCCCCACCCACCCAACCCCCCAAGATAAAAAAAAACACCTAACTAAAAAAAAAACTAATCTACCCATTTGGCCTTAAAGGGGCATTTGTATGGGCATTGCCCTTAAAAGGGCAATCAGCTCTTTTACTGCCCATAAAAAAAAATCCCTAATCTAAAAAAAAAAATTCACCGCAAAAAATAAAAAAATACCTCACACTAACCCCAAAATTGGTACTCACCATTGATGAGGTCCGGACATCCATCTTCTTCCCAGCGGCGAAAAGGTCTTCTTCCAAGCGGCTCCATCTTCATCCATCGTGGGACCATCTTCTATCTTCTTCCTGGAGATGTGAAGCGGTCTTCTGAGACGTGGATCCAGAGGGGTGGTCCTCAGCTGCGGCGGCTATCTTCAGTGTGGAGGTCCTCTTCATGCAATTGTCCGCCGAACACTGAAGATTAAATGCAAGGGACCCTTTTTATATTGGGGTACCTTGCATTTCTATTAGCCAATAAGATGTAAGCAGCTCTCATCATATTGGCTGATTTGAAATTTTCAGCCAATAGGAATGCAAGGTTCCTAATCTAAACAGCTGCATATGTGATATTTCCACTTCAACAACTGGATTTAAATATCAAATGTGGATATTTCTTTTGTATCCTTTGTTGAAGAGCATACTTTGGTAGGTTTAGGAGCAGGGTTATTGGTGGCTGCATATATTTGTCTCTAGTCATTGGCTCACTAGACGTGTTCAGCTATCTCCCAATTTGCAATTTAACAAAGGATACTAATTGAACAAAGCAAATCTGCTAATAGATTTTTGGTGAACACACTGTGTTGTTCTTGATGATTGGTGGGTAAATTCACCTACCAATCAACAAGTGCTTTCCATGGGTCTGAACCAAAAAAATAGCTTAGATGCCTTCTTTTTCAAATAAAGAAAGCAAGAGAACGAAGAAAAATTGATAATAGTAGTAAATTAGAAAGTTGTTTAAAATTGCATGCTCTATCTGAATCATGAAAGAAAAAAATTGGGTTCAGTGTCCCTTTAATATTATTACATTTTGGTTTTGGACTGTGCCTTTCAGGCAGGACAAAGCTAATATACTACAGGATGGAAGATTGTGTAAAAAAATAAGTCATCTGGTGTGCTGACTAGCCACAAACCAAGCTATCATGCATTTTGTTTTTTCCTTGGTTAAGAGTTTCTCTTGTTGTGTGTATCTATGTGTGTGTCATTAACCATGAACATTCAGGGGGATATCTATCAAGCCGTCAACTGTGTTGCATTCGCCGGCATCAAAACGCTTGCCTAACATCGCCTAACATCACGGCCGCGTATCTCAATATGCTCTCCTCAGTTATGAAAAAAAACGGCAAAAAGACGCGCACCAAGTATGGGGCAATGAGCATCGGACTGTTGTTAACTAGCAGTCATCGATCTTGCGTCTATTCAGCTTTTTCAAAACTTTATTTATACCCTGTCACTAAACGCCACCACTATACTAAAATGTTTAATTCCTATCCCGCCGCTCCCCGACCCCGCCGCAACCTAAATAAAGTTATTAACCCCTATCCCGCCGCTCCCCGACCCCCGCCGTAACCTAAATAAAGTTATTAACCCCTATCCCGCCGCACCCTGACCCCGTCGCAACCTAAATAAAGTTATTAAACCCTATCCCGCCGCTCCCCGACCCCGCCGCAACCTAAATAAAGTTATTAACTCATATCCCACCGCTCCCCGACCCCGCTGCAACATAAAGTTATTAACCCCTATCCCGCCGCATCCCGACCCCACCGCAACCTAAATAAAGTTATTAACTTTATTTAGGTTGCAGCGGTGTTGGGGAGCAGCGCAATAGGGGTTAATAACTTTATTTAGGTTGCGGTGGGGTCAGGGAGTGGCAGGATAGGGGTTAATAACTTTATTTAGGTTGCGGCGATGTCGGGGAGGCAGATTAGGGGTGTTTAGACTCAGGGTTTATGTTAGCGTGTTAGGTGTAAAAGTTACTTGTTTTCAACCATAGAAATCAATGGGATATCTGGCAGCATCGAACATAAGCTTTCGGTGCTTTCAGACTCCCATTGATTTCTATGGCATCCGCGGCGTCCAGGGTGGCGGATTGAAAACTAGATACACTGCGTCAGAATAGCCGCAAGCGTACTTGTTAAAAGTTTGATAACTGGGAAAAAGTGTCAAATGGAGCTGAATGTGTATTCGGAACATCTGTAATGACGTAAGCATCGATCTGCGTCGGATTGAGACCGTCGAATCGTATGTTACGTCACAAATTTCAACATTTGCCGGTCTGTAAGCTTTGATAACTAGGTCGGATAAAGCTCGCAACAATTACGATGCGGAATTCCCGCGTATTTGTGGTTGACAGCTTGATAGATTCATTCTCTTTGTATCTTTATTTGAAATGCAAGAATGTAAGTTTATATGCCGGCCCATTTTTGGTGAACACACTGTGTTGTTCTTGCTGATTGGTGGGTAAATTCACCTATCAATAAACAAGTGCTTTCCATGGTCTGAACCAAAAAAATAGCTTAGATGCCTTCTTTTTCAAATAAAGAAAGCAAGAGAACGAAGAAAAATTGATAATAGTAGTAAATTAGAAAGTTGTTTAAAATTGCATGCTCTATCTGAATCATGAAAGAAAAAAATTGGGTTCAGTGTCCCTTTAATATTATTACATTTTGGGTTTGGACTGTGCGTTTCAGTCAGGACAAAACTAATATACTACAGGATGGAAGATTGTGTAAAAAATAAGTCATCTGGTGTGCTGACTAGCCACAAACCAAGCTATAATTCCTTAGTTTTTTCCTTGGTTAAGAGTTTCTCTTGTTGTGTGTATCTATGTTGGTGTCATTAACCATGAACATTCAGGGGGATATCTATCAAGCCGTCAACTGTGTTGCATTCACCGGCATCAAAACGCTTGCCTAACATCGCCTAACATCGCGGCCGCGTATCTCAATACGCTCTCCTCAGTTATGAAAAAAAATGGCAAAAAGACAAGCACCAAGTATGGGGCAATGAGCATCGGACTGTTGTTAACTAGCAGTCATCGATCTTGCGTCTATTCAGCTTTTTCCAAACTTTATTTCTTACATGTAATTAGCAAGAGTCCATGAGCTAGTGACGTATGGGATATACATTCCTACCAGGAGGGGCAAAGTTTCCCAAACCTCAAAATGCCTACAAATACACCCCTCACCACACCCACAAATCAGTTTTACAAACTTTGCCTCCTATGGAGGTGGTGAAGTAAGTTTGTGCTAGATTCTACGTTGATATGCGCTCCGCAGCAGGTTGGAGCCCGGTTTTCCTCTCAGCGTGCAGTGAATGTCAGAGGGATGTGAGGAGAGTATTGCCTATTTGAATGCAATGATCTCCTTCTACGGGGTCTATTTCATAGGTTCTCTGTTATCGGTCGTAGAGATTCATCTCTTACCTCCCTTTTCAGATCGACGATATACTATTATATATATACCATTACCTCTGCTGATTTTCGTTTCAGTACTGGTTTGGCTTTCTACAACATGTAGATGAGTGTCCTGGGGTAAGTAAGTCTTATTTTCTGTGACACTCTAAGCTATGGTTGGGCACTTTTTTAATAAAGTTCTAAATATATGTATTCAAACATTTATTTGCCTTGACTCAGGATGTTCAACATTCCTTATTTTCAGACAGTCAGTTTCATATTTGGGATAATGCATTTGAATCAATCATTTTTTCTTACCTTATCAATTTGACTTTTCCCTGTGGGCTGTTAGGCTCGCGGGGGCTGAAAATGCTTCATTTTATTGCGTCATTCTTGGCGCTGACTTTTTTGGCGCAATTTTTTTTTTCTGTGTCATTTTTTGACTTTTTTTTGCGTCAAAAGTGTTGGCGTTCCGGATGTGGCGTCATTTTTGGTGCCAAAAGCATTTAGGCGCCAAATAATATGGGCGTCTTATTTGGCGCTAAAAAAATATGGGCGTCACTTTTGTCTCCACATTATTTAAGTCTCTTTATTTATTGCTTCTGGTTGCTAGAAGCTTGTTCACTGGCATTTTTTCCCATTCCTGAATCTGTCATTTAAGGAATTTGATCTATTTTGCTTTATATGTTGTTTTTTCTATTACATATTGCAAGATGTCCCACGTTGCAACTGAGTCAGAAGATACTTCAGGAAAATCGCTGCCTGGTGCTGGAGCTACCAAAGCTAAGTGTACCTGCTGTAAACTTTTGGTATCTGTTCCTCCAGCTGTTGTTTGTATTGAATGTCATGACAAACTTGTTAATGCAGATAAAATTTCCTTTAGTAAAGTTCCATTACCTGTTGCTGTTCCGTCAACATCTAATACTCAGAGTGTTCCTGATAACATAAGAGATTTTGTTTCTGTATCCATTAAGAAGGCTTTGTCTGTTATTCCTCCTTCTAGTAAACATAAAAAATCTTTTAAAACTTCTCATTGTTCAGATGAATTTTTAAATGAACATCATCATTCTGATTCTGATAATGGTTCTTCTGGTTCAGAGGATTCTGTCTCAGAGGTTGATGCTGATAAATCTTCATATTTATTAAAAATGGAATTTATTCGTTCTTTACTTAAAGAAGTTCTAATTGCTTTAGAAATTGAGGATTCTGGTCCTCTTGATACTAAATCTAAACGTTTAGATAAGGTTTTTAAATCTCCTGTAGTTATTCCAGAAGTTTTTCCTGTTCCTAGTGCTATTTCTGAAGTAATTTCCAGGGAATGGAATAATTTGGGTAATTCATTCACTCCCTCTAAACGTTTTAAGCAATTATATCCTGTGCCATCTGACAGATTAGAGTTTTGGGACAAAATCCCTAAGGTTGATGGGGCTGTCTCTACTCTTGCTAAGCGTACTACGATTCCTACGGCAGATGGTACTTCCTTTAAGGATCCTTTAGATAGGAAAATTGAATCCTTTCTAAGAAAAGCCTATTTGTGTTCAGGTAATCTTCTTAGACCTGCTATATCTTTGGCGGATGTTGCTGCAGCTTAAACTTTTTGGTTGGAAGCTTTAGCGCAACAAGTCACAGATCATAATTCTCATAGCATTATTCTTCTTCTTCAACATGCTAATAATTTTATTTGTGATGCCATCTTTGATATCATTAGGGTTGATGTCAGGTATATGTCTCTAGCTATTTTAGCTAGAAGAGCTTTATGGCTTAAAACTTGGAATGCTGATATGTCTTCTAAGTCTACTCTGCTTTCCCTTTCTTTCCAGGGTAATAAATTATTTGGTTCTCAGTTGGATTCTATTATTTCAACTGTTACTGGAGGGAAAGGAACTTTTTTACCACAGGATAAAAAATCTAAAGGTAAATTCAGGTCTAATAATCGTTTTCGTTCCTTTCATCACAACAAGGAACAGAAACTTGATCCTTCATCCTCAGGAGCGGTATCAGTTTGGAAACCATCTCCAGTCTGGAATAAATCCAAGCCTTCTAGAAAATCAAAGCCAGCTTCTAAGTCCACATGAAGGTGCGGCCCTCATTCCAGCTCAGCTGGTAGGGGGCAGATTACCTTTTTTCAAAGAAATTTGGATCAAATCTGTTCACAATCTTTGGATTCAGAACATTGTTTCAGAAGGGTACAGAATTGGCTTCAAAATAAGACCTCCTGCAAAGAGATTTTTTCTTTCCCGTGTCCCAGTAAATCCAGCGAAGGCTCAAGCATTTCTGAAATGTGTTTCAGATCTAGAGTTGGCTGGAGTAATTATACCAGTTCCAGTTCTGAAACGGGGGCTGGGGTTTTATTCAAATCTCTTCATTGTACCAAAGAAGGAGAATTCCTTCAGACCAGTTCTGGATCTAAAGATATTGAATCGTTATGTAAGGATACCAACATTCAAAATGGTAACTATAAGGACTATCCTGCCTTTTGTTCAGCAAGGGCATTATATGTCTACAATAGATTTACAGGATGCATATCTACATATTCCGATTCATCCAGATCACTTTCAGTTTCTGAGATTCTCTTTCCTAGACAAGCATTACCAGTTTGTGGCTCTACCGTTTGGTCTAGCAACAGCTCCAAGAATTTTTACAAAGGTTCTCGGTGCCCTTCTGTCTGTAATCAGAGAACAGGGTATTGTGGTATTTCCTTATTTGGACAATATCTTGGTACTTGCTCAGTCTTTACATTTAGCAGAATCTCATATGAATCGACTTGTGTTGTTTCTTCAAGATCATGGTTGGAGGATCAATTTACTAAAAAGTTCATTGATTCCTCAGATAAGGGTAACCTTTTTGGGTTTCCAGATAGATTCAGTGTCCATGACTCTATCTTTGACAGACAAGAGACGTCTAAAATTGATATCAGCTTGTCGAAACCTTCAGTCACAATCATTCCCTTCGGTAGCCTTATGCATGGAAATTCTAGGTCTTATGACTGCTGCATCGGACGCGATCCCCTTTGCTCGTTTTCACATGCGACCTCTTCAGCTCTGTATGCTGAACCAATGGAGGGATTACACAAAGATATCTCAATTAATATCTTTAAAACCGATTGTACGACACTCTCTGACGTGGTGGACAGATCACCATCGTTTAATTCAGGGGGCTTCTTTTGTTCTTCCGACCTGGACTGTAATTTCAACAGATGCAAGTCTTACAGGTTGGGGAGCTGTGTGGGGGTCTCTGATGGCACAAGGGGTTTGGGAATCTCAGGAGGTGAGATTACCGATCAATATTTTGGAGCTCTTCAGTCTTGGCCTCTTCTGAAGAGAGAATCGTTCATTTGTTTTCAGACAGACAATGTCACAACTGTAGCATACATCAATCATCAAGGAGGGACTCACAGTCCTCTAGCTATGAAAGAAGTATCTCGAATTCTGGTTTGGGCGGAATCCAGCTCCTGTCTAGTTTCTGCAGTTCATATCCCAGGTATAGACAATTGGGAAGCGGATTATCTCAGTCGCCAAACGTTGCATCCGGGCGAATGGTCTCTTCACCCAGAGGTATTTCTTCAGATTGTTCAAATGTGGGGACTTCCAGAAATAGATCTGATGGCCTCTCATCTAAACAAGAAACTTCCCAGGTATCTGTCCAGATCCAGGGATCCTCAAGCGGAAGTAGTGGATGCATTGTCACTTCCTTGGAAGTATCATCCTGCCTATATTTTTCCGCCTCTAGTTCTTCTTCCAAGAGTGATCTCCAAAATTCTGAAGGAATGCTCGTTTGTTCTGCTGGTAGCTCCAGCATGGCCTCACAGGTTTTGGTATGCGGATCTTGTCCGGATGGCTTCTTGCCAACCGTGGACTCTTCCGTTAAGACCAGACCTTCTGTCTCAAGGTCCTTTTTTCCATCAGGATCTCAAATCCTTAAATTTAAAGGTATGGAGATTGAACGCTTGATTCTTAGCCAAAGAGGTTTCTCTGACTCTGTGATTAATACTATGTTACAGGCTCGTAAATCTGTATCTAGGGAGATATATTATAGAGTCTGGAAGACTTATATTTCTTGGTGTCTTTCTCATCAGTTTTCCTGGCATTCTTTTAGAATTCCAAGAATTTTACAGTTTCTTCAGGATGGTTTGGATAAAGGTTTGTCTGCAAATTCCTTGAAAGGACAAATCTCTGCTCTTTCTGTTCCTTTTCACAGAAAGATTGCTAATCTTCCTAATATTCATTGTTTTGTACAAGCTTTGGTGAGTATAAAACCTGTTATTAAGTCAATTTCTCCTCCTTGGAGTTTGAATTTGGTTCTGGGGGCTCTTCAAGCTCCTCCGTTTGAACCTATGCATTCATTGGACATTAAATTACTTTCTTGGAAAGTTTTGTTCCTTTTGGGCATCTCTTCTGCCAGAAGAGTTTCTGAATTATCTGCTCTTTCTTGTGAGTCTCCTTTTTTGATTTTTCATCAGGATAAGGCGGTGTTGCGAACTTCTTTTGAATTTCTACCTAAGGTTGTGAATTCCAACAACATTAGTAGAGAGATTGTGGTTCCTTCATTATGTCCTACTCCTAAGAATTCTAAGGAGAAATCATTGCATTCTTTGGATGTGGTTAGAGCTTTGAAATATTATGTTGAAGCTACTAAGACTTTCCGAAAGACTTCTAGTCTATTTGTTAACTTTTCCGGTTCTAGGAAAGGTCAGAAGGCCTCTGCCATTTCTTTGGCATCTTGGTTGAAATCTTTAATTCATCATGCTTATGTCAAGTCGGGTAAAACTCCGCCTCAAAGGATTACAGCTCATTCTATTAGGTCAGTTTCTACTTCCTGGGCGTTTAGGAATGAAGCTTCGGTTGATCAGATTTGCAAAGCAGCAAATTGGTCCTCTTTGCATACTTTTACTAAATTCTACCATTTTGATGTGTTTTCTTCTTCTGAAGCAGTTTTTGGTAGAAAAGTACTTCAGGCAGCTGTTTCAGTTTGAATCTTCTGCTTATGTTCATTTAAACTTTATTTTGGGTGTGGATTATTTTCAGCAGGAATTGGCTGTCTTTATTTTATCCCTCCCTCTCTAGTGACTCTTGCGTGGAAAGATCCACATCTTGGGTAGTCATTATCCCATACGTCACTAGCTCATGGACTCTTGCTAATTACATGAAAGAAAACATAATTTATGTAAGAACTTACCTGATAAATTCATTTCTTTCATATTAGCAAGAGTCCATGAGGCCCACCCCTTTTTTTGTGGTGGTTATGATTTTTTTGTATAAAGCACAATTATTTCCAATTCCTTATTTTTTATGCTTTCGCACTTTTTTCTTATCACCCCACTTCTTGGCTATTCGTTAAACTGATTTGTGGGTGTGGTGAGGGGTATATTTGTAGGCATTTTGAGGTTTGGGAAACTTTGCCCCTCCTGGTAGGAATGTATATCCCATACGTTACTAGCTCATGGACTCTTGCTAATATGAAAGAAATGAATTTATCTGGTAAGTTCTTACATAAATTATGTTTTATACCCTGTCACTAAACGCCACCACTATACTAAAATGTTTAACCCCTATCCCAACGCTCCCCGACCCCGCCGCAACCTAAATAAAGTTATTAACCCCTATCCCGCCGCACCCTGGCCCCGCCGCAACCTAAATAAAGTTATTAAACCCTATCCCGCCGCTCCCCGACCCCGCCGCAACCTAAATAAAGTTATTAACTTTATTTAGGTTGCAGCGGTGTTGGGGAGCAGCGCGATAGGGGTTAATAACTTTATTTAGGTTGCGGCGGGGTCGGGGAGTGGCAGGATATCGGTTAATAACTTTATTTAGGTTGCGGCGATGTCAGGGCGGCAGATTAGGGGTGTTTAGACTTGGGTTTATGTTAGCATGTTAGGTGTAAAAGTTACTTGTTTTCAACCATAGAAATCAATGGGATATCTGGCAGCATCGAACATAAGCTTTCGGTGCTTTCAGACTCCCATTGATTTCTATGGCATCCGCGGCGTCCAGGGTGGCGGATTGAAAACTAGGTACACTGCGTCGGGATAGCCGTGAGCGTACCTGTTAAAAGTTTGATAACTGGGAAAAAGTGTCAAATGGAGCTGAATGTGTATTCGGAACATCTGTAATGACGTAAGCATCGATCTGCGTCGGATTGAGACCGGCGGATCGTATGTTACGTCACAAATTTCAACATTTGCCGGTCTGTAAGCTTTGATAACTAGGTCGGATAAAGCTTGCAACAATTACGATGCAGAATTCCCGCGTATTTGTGGTTGACAGCTTGATAGATAGGCCTCTCAGTGTGGACTCCAGCAGAAAATCTTCTGTTTTAATTGCATTATGCAGAATGACAACATCTGATTGAAAGGGAAGAAATCATAAATAAATAAATAAATAAATAAAACATGGGAAACAAATGAAGTGTCTGACTGATGCTATAGCAATAAGAAATTATTATTTTATGTCTGCATTCTTGAGCATTGAAGGGATTAATGGAGAAATATTCTGAAAGTGCAATAGTTAGCTGAAACCATCTCTTTAAAGTAGTTAGCATTGACTATTTCCTGTTAACCAGAGACAAACTAAAAGATTAGCTGTTGAACTCAGCTTCTCCAGGGAAATGAGAGAAAAAAAAAAGGTTTCTTTTAATTTCTGCTATGTTCAAGTGAAAGAAATAACACATTTGAATCTTGTGTACAAACATCATGAGAATTTATAGTTATAAAAAAGGTTTGTAAATTTGTGTATAGTAAGCTATTAAAATATATACTAAAAAAGACAAAAAAGTGTAAAAAGAAAATGGCTCTAATCTGTTTGAGCATTTTATTTTTGCACTGTTGCTTGCATAAAACTATGTGCTACAAAAGATAAACAGTGTCAGCTCCAGAGCAGACATGTACTACTGGGAGCTAGCTCAAAACATCTGGTGAGCCAATGACAAAAGGCATATGTACAGTACATAGCCACCAGTCAACAGCTAGCTCTCAGTATTATTATTATTATACTTTATTTATAAAGCGCTAACATATTGTACAGCATTGTCCATGGGTACAATTGATAGAAGTAAAACAATGCTACAATACTTGTAAGAAAAAGACAACATTTGACATACAAATACATGAGGAATATAGGGCCCTATTCCCATCAGAACTTACAATCTAGAAGGGTAGGCGGGTGAGAAACAGGTGATAAGGTCAGTAGTACATTGCTGCTTTTTAGCCAATCTATGTATGCCTTTCAACAATGGATAGAAAGAGAACAATATAAATTTGATAACAAAAGTAAACTGAAAGGCCTCTAGCATGGTTGATCAGAACTATGAACGTTTAATTTTGAATTTTATTCCTCTTTAAGGGAAGTCAGTAATTAAAAAAACTGTTTTAGTGATATAGAGCAGATTATTGTATTATTTTTAAGTCCGTTTAATACATACTTGTGCCTGTTACTGAAACACTGCTATTCAGCAGCCTGAATTTTACTATTAATAAATATGAAATTGAAAAAAAAGTAAAACATTCAGGACCAGATTAGTGCGCGTATTGCAAGCTGAAGGTAAAAAGGAAGCATGCGAGAGAATGACTTGTGCTAACTTCAGGACTTTGGATATTGTAACCGCGCTAACTCATTCTTCCTATAACGCGTCCATCATTGTCCGTGCAACCAAAAAAATGTCGGCTGCACGCGCAGCCAAACAAATCCACCTGGGGCGAGATTACATATGCGGCATCGCCCGCACAAAATATTAACAAACACCTAACCGCCTGCACGAAAGTATTAACAAACCGCCCACACAAAGTATTAACAAGGGCAATCATCTCTTTTGCTGCCCGATGTGGGGGTTGGCGGTTTAGTGGCTAATAAATGTATTAGGTAGATTGCGATGTGGCGGGTTGGCAGATTAGGGGTTAATACTTTTGTTTGTAGCTGTGATGTGGGGGGATGGCAGTTTAGAGGTTAATCCATTTTATTATTAGTTAGTTAATACATTTTATTAGGGGTTTTGACGTGTCGGGTTTATTTTTGGGAGGCGGGTTAGAATTTTACGGGCGTTACAACATTTTTATGTTTTTTTCTTAAGCACGGGCAGTTCATAAACTGCTATAAGTCACTGGCGACTCCAGAAATGTGTATTTCCGCACATTTCCGAACATCACCAGTTTATCCGACTTATGGCAGTATCTGATTTCCTTGCGTTCTCTATGTGATTCACCCGATGTGCGATGTGAACTTACTGGCGGAGCAGGTTTCAGCAGTTGAGCTGAAACCTACGCCGCATATGTAATATCGCCCCTTAGCTGCATCCAGGTGGATTCTGAAAATGGCAGGGTGGTGAGATCCCTCGACCAACCAAGAGGAACCTTACTCTACAACAATGGACCCTATGATGTAAAATTCTAACGCCTAGTGTATATATATATATTTCAAAATAAAAAGAACATTTTCTTCTAAGTGAAGTGAAAAACATAGCAATAATAATAATAATAAACACATTAAAATTAAATAAAAATTATATTGTATGTTTAAAGATATTTTATTGGGAGGGGCTCAAAAGTGTGTATATATGTGTATACATGTGTATTTATATGTACATATGTATGTAATGCATGTGCGCACATACACATTTACTCATATAAACACATAAATACACATGTATACACACATACACATATTTAGACATAAAAAATATATATTGGAGCCCTTTCCAGTCAAATACCTTGCCCTTTCCAGTCAAACACCTTGCAATATATCAAACCCTTTTAAAACCCTTTTTATCAATATTTAAATGAAATTTTTATTAAAAAAAGTATATATATGTGTAAAGCTTATTTTATTATGTTTTGGATGTGTTTTGTGAATTTTTTTTAACCCTTACACTTTACTTCAGGTCTCAAGTCACGCTAAATATATTTCGGCTTTTGCTCAAGTGCAACCTATAAGTTTCAGCTTGCAATATGAGTGCAAGTCAGTGCATTTGTGATCTCTTTCGAAAGTATAGGTTGCGCTAGAGTGATGTCAGCCATTCTAAACATTTTCTGGTAAATGCAAGTCGCTCGCTAATGTTAGAGTGGCCTAGTGACATTGTATATCGCGACACGTGCTATAATTAGCGTGCCACTTGTTATCTGGCCTATAGAGTTAATTTCATATTTTCACTATTTTCCTTTAAATTATAAAATCTGTACTCAACTTATACAGATTATCTGAATTTTCATTAATGACTACAATAAAGTATTAAAAAGATTAATGATTACATTATGAAAAGTGTATAAAAATGTTAATAGACCCCATTTTCTGATTTGATTTTCTTGGTTAACAAAAAAACAGCTTTCAAACACTTTAGGAAGTTATCACAGTAATTAAATTAATAAGCCGTTGTTAGGACTGTGTCTGTCCAGGTTTGGACCCAGTGGCTGAGAAGTGATTAAAGTAACACTGTCTCAACTCAATGGATAAATCCCAAAATGTGATGAAACAAGTGTTCACAGCAAAGTCAACAGGTCATGCACAGTATCAAACTGTCAAACAGAAGTACCCAACCGTAAGCCAAAGGTGAAGTCTAAGAAAAAACAGAAGATCAGGAACCAGACGAGTCAAACAGGAGTAGAATTATGCAGAAGGGCAACAAACAGGCAAAAAGTTCAAGAATCCAGTAAACGAGCACACCCACAAGGTTAACTCAATACTTGGGAGACAAAACATGTTAAGTGGAAGAATATATAAAGAAAAATGTGCCAAAAAACGTCAACCACAGTTGTCAAGAAAAATGAAAAGAAAAAAAAGCGACAGAATTGAGGTAGAATTGACGCAGACAGCACATCAAAAATGACGCAAAACATGACAACCAAATTATAGCAACCAAAATGTAGCTCAAGAAATTATTCCTTTTGAATTGACCATAGAGAAAGTATTTTTCTTACAAGCTGTTTCATCTTTCCCATTTTAGGAATGAGAAAAAACAGATTTTCTTCTTGGTTATTTCATATTCAGACACATTAAAGGGTCATAAAAGGGAACTGCTGGTCCCACACAGACATAGGGGCTGACCCAGTCAGCAGTAGTAGACACACAGCTTGCAACTACTTATGCTTATTGGTTCACTGGCCATTTCTGTGGGTTAAACACATAGGTCCCAATTAGACCTTATATTGTAATGTAGGGGTCTTTCACATACAGAACCCTACATAGGGAAAAACACCTCTCAAGGTAAAATTTGAGTTTCTTTTTGAGGGACCTTGGAGTACTGACAATACTTTATAAATCATCTCAAATGTTCTTGTCCCACTTTCCCTAGGGAGGCAAACAATTAATTCTGTAGCCTAGGCTTTCTTCAAACTGCCTCAACTTACTCATATATGCTGGTAGGTGATTTATAAAATACTTACTATAATAAAAAAGAATTTAAATTCCATAAATAACTTTTTCTCATCAATAGAATAAGTTATTCCTTTTCATTGATCTTGAATATTTTCTAAATTTCATTTAACATCTTTCAAAAGATTATATAAATTTTGGCTAAATTCTCCAAGGGATATATTTATTAATGTGCAGCGGACATGATACGATGTAGCGTATCATGTTCGCTGCACATCGATAAATGCTGACAGCATACACTGTCGGCATTTATCATTGCACCAGCAGTTTTTATGAACTGCTGGAGCAATGCCGCCCCCTGCAGATTCGCGGCCAATTGGCCCGCTAGCAAGGGGTGTCAATTAACCCGATCATATTCGATCGGGTTGATTTCTGTCCGCGGCCTCAGAGCAGGTGGACAAGTTATGGAGCAGCAGTCTTTAGACCGCTGCTTCATAACTTGAAACAAGGGGCATCAAGCTCCATACAGAGCTTGATAAATTGGCCCCCAAATGTCCTCACATTTCCAGCACAAGAGTTGAAAATAGTGTTTTTCTATAAGCAATGTTTTTTTTACCTTTGGCCAAAAAAGATTTTGCAAATTTGGAGTTATCATAAATAGAGCTCCTAGAATACTTGCTGACTACAAAGGAAAGCTGAAACAGAGTATGTCTGATCAGTTGTATTTTTTTTTTTTTAAATGTAGGTCTGATCAGTTGTCTTTTATTTTTTTAGATCTACGTCTTATCATTTGTCTTTTGTTTTTTAAATGTACATCTTATCAGTTGTATTTTGTTTTTTAAATGTACGTCTTATCAGTTGTATTTTGTTTTTTAAATGTACGTCTTATCAGTTGTATTTTGTTTTTTAAATGTGTCTGATCAGTTGTATTTTGTTTTTTAAATGTACGTCTTATCAGTTGTATTTTGTTTTTTAAATGTATGACTTATCAGTTGTATTTTGTTTTTTAAATGTACGTCTTATCAGTTGTATTTTGTTTTTTAAATGTACGACTTATCAGTTGTATTTTGTTTTTTAAATGTACGACTTATCAGTTGTATTTTGTTTTTTAAATGTACGTCTTATCAGTTGTATTTTGTTTTTTAAATGTGTCTGATCAGTTGTATTTTGTTTTTTAAATGTACGTCTTATCAGTTGTATTTTGTTTTTTAAATGTGTCTGATCAGTTGTATTTTGTTTTTTATATGTATGTCTTATCAGTTGTCTTTTGTTTTTTAGATGTACGTCTTATCAGTTGTCTTTTGTTTTTTAACTGTACGTCTGATCAGTTGTAATTTGATTATTTAATATAGGTCTCATCGGTTGTCTTTTATTTTTTTAAATGTATGCCTTTCCTGTAATTATGATAAATGTGTTACTGATTTTAGACATATTTGGAAGATACAGCAGAGAACACTAGATATAAAAAATCTTAACGTATCATCCATGCATTTTAAAAATTCAATAAAGGAGCATTTTGAGTAAAGGTAAAATAAATGTAGATAGATCTATATGTGGACCTCTTTAAGTGATATAAGAACTTTCAGTAAGCTAGTGTCAATTTAATTTAACTGAAGTAGTATTTTAATATAGTTCTAAAGTGAAGAGGGATACTCTAGAGACTAATATTTATATACCACTTGAAATGATTGAGTTTGGATACATCATTCTTTAATACATTTTCCTGGGAATTATAGAGTTGGGTTTTAAAGTAATTCAATTAAATCTGAACAACCATACTACAACTTAATAAATAAACTCTTGTGACCTGATAGTAGTTTTTTTTTACTCGATAATTGAAGAAAAAATGGTTACTTTAGAAAGTACTAAATTGTACTATTATTAAATTGAAGATATCTTTTGGACATCCTAGGTTATATCTTTATTAAGATGAAGAATTACATTTTAAGTTACTAATTGATTATTTTGAAAATGTTTGTGTATATATATATATTACAACTTTTATTTTTTCATATAAGCGATAACTGTGTTCAAAATAAAAAAAAATAATGTGGCTGTATTAACGCGTGTATTACAAGTTGAAAGTAAAATGTTAGCATGTGAGTGAAAGATGTGTGCCTCTTTCTCTAGTTATACTTTATTAAAAGCATACTTAGATATGCGCAGGAGCAGCAATGCATTACTGCAGGCTAGCTGCTGATTAGTGTCTACAAATATATTTCTCTTGTCATTGACTCACCCAATGTGTTCAGCAAGTAGTGCATTGCTGCTCCTTTAACAAGGGATACCACAAGAATTAAGATAATATAAGTATATTGGAAAGCTGTTTAAAATTGTTTGTTCTGGGGGGCAGAGCTAGCCAAGGCAGTAACCGGACGCAACTTCACAGAGCTCAGCAAGAGAAAGTGTTTGATATCGAACTTAACAGCAGTTTTTTGCATTTATAGCAGAAACCAAGAGCCCTGGACTCTTCCCTGACCAACTGTGTAAAAGCTGAAAAGACACAAACAGCTGACAGAGGAGCTCCGGTCATGACGCATCGGTGGGGGGAAAAAAATATACCCAGACAGACTGGCAACTGAGAGGGGCAATTGAAGTCGAGTACAGAAGCCGGCATAGATTGGTGAGGCAATCGATTGAAGGTAGCTGATTCCTCCGGCAAAAATTAAAAGGTGAGAAAGGGATCCTGTCACTCAAATCCAATAGCGCCGTAAGCGTGAAAAGCTGCCATCTTGGCACATATAATAAGTGGCCACCTTCTGGCTCACCCTTTAAATCAGAGCAACCATTATAAGCCTCATTGGCACATAAGGGCCCTGTGTTAGGTTTACTTGGTCTATATAGATTGCAATTAAACTGCAGATAAACCCATGTTTTAAGCTTGCCCAGGGACAGTAAATTGTGTGGCCAATATATAACACATTGAAACTTGGCATATCTACATTGAACAACTAAAGCTAAACTAACACTTCTTGCAAGTTACAGATAACAGACTTGTGGTTAAGGAATTTCTCCCCTCCCTTTCTCGCCGGCCTGTGTTGCCTGCAGGTCATATCCCAGCACCTTTTTCCAGCATCGTTCTTAGGGAACAATTCCCTAGGGGAGAGATAACATTTCCACAAAGTGCTTATTACAACCACACTCGTCAAGAAATAAAAGGTAAACTCAGAGTATTTTGCACCTTTAATAAGTGTCCGGTCACTTGGCTAGCCTGTATTATCCTTAAAGGGATACTAAACCCACATTTTTTTCTTTCTTTCATGATTCAGATAAAGCATGCAATTTTAAGCAACTTTCTAATTTACTCCTATTATCAATTTTTCTTCGTTCTCTTGCTATCTTTACTTGAAAAAGTAGAAATGTAAGCTTAAGAGTCGGCCCATTTTTGGTTCAGCATCTGAGTAGCGCTTCCTGATTGGTGGCTAAATGTAGCAAACCAATCAGAAAGCTCTACCCATGTGCTGAACCAAAACTGGGCTGGATCCTTACCTTACATTCCTGCATTTTCAAATAAAGATATCAAGGGAACGAAGAAAAATTGATAATAGGACTAAATTAGAAAGGTGCTTAAAATTGCATGCTTTATCTGAATCATGAAAGAAAAAAATGTGGGTTTGGTATCTCTTTAAACATTTATAAATGCAAAAATACCATGACATGACTGACTAATTAGACCTGCTTACTGGAGGGTGATGAGAGGCCCCTCGCATCTGTAAAACCAGCCAGCCACCAGCATCTGGATTACAGACACCATTTTCCAGAACAACAAAAATAAAAGAAACATTTTGGAACCTCAACTTATTAGACGCAGGGTTTTGCTGTAATCTACACAGCACATCTTCATAGAAACTCTATCACGCTTTCAAAATGCCTCATTCACAGAGGAAAAAATAAATAAACTAACAACAGGAGTGAAAAGGACTGTAGTAGACCACTTTGGTGCGTTGGGTGAGAGCTCGCAGGCCCACTCTGATCACATACTGCTAACAGCCTATTCTCCTCCATCCAGTGCTGAATCATCACCCTTATATACAGCTGCTCTTCAAGATCTGCAATCAAGAGAAGAAAGTCAGGTATCACCAACATTCATCCTAAATTCGCTAACATCTCTCCTTGATGCTCATCATGTTTCATTTACAGAAAAGCTAACATCTACAATAGAAGACTTAAAAAAATATCTTAACTCCACAACTGAGAGACTGGATACAATTGAGCGCAAGCAGGAGGATATGGTGGTGGGTTACTCAAATCTACTCAGCTATGCACAATCTTTGACAGATAATATATCGGAGTTGGAAGACAAGATGGCGGACCTGAAAACAGTTCTCGTCAAAACAACCTAAGAATCCGTGGTATCTTTGAGGAGATATCTAATGAAGAATTGATGCCATTTCTAACCAAATATTTAACACTTTTGGCAAAACCACACTCTGCCTGGGAAAACTTTATAGATAGAGCAGACAGATCATTGAGACCTCGGGGCCTACCAGCTGATCAGCATAGGGATCTCATAGTGAGACTGCACTTTTACACCTATAAGGTATGGCTCCAAAAAGCTGTATTACACAACATGGACGTGCCAGAAAAATTTACACATGTCAAGATTTTCGCTGATCTGTCACCCCAAACCTTACAGCAAAGAAAAAACTTCCCAAATATCACCAAAACTTTGCATCAGAACAACGTCAAATACAGATGGGGATTCCCTACAAAATTGTTTGTTTCAAAGAACAACCAGTCCTACGTCATCACCTCAGCTCCTCAAGGTCTTGCCCTTTTAAAAACTTTGGACTTCAACCAACCCCAACAAGAAGCAACTGATGACACTCATTCTCTGGGGCTCTAGAGGGGACCTTCTTCTACTACAGAGGCTCAAGTTCATCCACGCTCATATTCCTCACAAACGTCTCTAAGGGCATCTGCACCTAAATGGGACCCTATGCCTCAGCGAAAAAAAGAGAGACTTTGATCCCTCCTCTCTAGACCTTGAACCTTGCAAATTGTCAAAACACTTAACTCTTTAATTTAGATGACCCACATTTAGGGAAGATGCAAGAAGTTAAGGTTATTAGTACTATAAGTCAACCCTGAACAGTAGGCACAATATTATAAGTAACTTGACAACTAAACTCAAGTTCATATACACAATAATGAGTTTACTAAATTCAATAAACCACGCCCACATTGGAAGTCATATACACATACATTCTCTATTCAGATAACAAAAACATTGTAAGCAAAGGTGGATACTCCAAACAAATAAGACCTAAGATATATCCTTGATAATAATGGTTAATGAGGGAAATTTGATAGATTTCTAGCCCTTAATAGACAAGTCAGTAATCCAAAAGGCACAAGGTTTGGGAATTATGCAACTAATATTAGCATCCTAATACAAAATCTTTCCCAATTAAGATGATATAGACCCTGTGTGCAGAACTGACTTCATGATTAAAGACCTGTATTTCTTTCCCAGAGAACACTAAATCTACATCATGACATCAGGATTATAGGAAATCTTAATTGCCTTTATAGTGTCTATGTAATTGATAAAAATTCAGAAACAATTTTAGTTGGTATTGAGTCACTCTGTTCTCATATATAGGGCTAGATTTATCAAAGCCATTCTCCTTTAATTAAAAATAGCTCAAACTGATCATCATATTCATCAAAGCACTCTGCGCCTATAATTGCGCAAATCTGAATGAAACTTATTCGCACTCAGCGTGCATTTGCCTAGGCGCACAGGCGTGCTCCCGAGTGCAACAATTTACATTAGTAATAGGCATAATTTAACAGCCAACCTACAAATACGCCCATTTTCTTATTTATCACTGCTTTGCGCCAATAGGGAACTGCAATTTCAGCTTCAATTGCGTGTTGCATATTTCGCCATGCAGACTGAGGCGAACACCATTATAATACATGCTTTTACATCTTGTGATGCAGTACTTTCTTCTTTTAACTAATTTTTCAAAGGCTCAGCGCCAAGAAGAGACTGTTATTGCCAGAAATTTGCGCTTCCACCAGCGCATATGGGTACCAACAGTTTTATATATATCGATATTTTAATATATTTATTTTTTGCGATCTTAAATTATCAACATATATCAAAAACAGCACAGAAACATTATATAATATATATAAGCTAAATATTAACTTAAAAAACACTTTTTTAATAATCAAAACATGGCGGCGTAAATATTTATAGGGATGTACTGTGATAAATAGGGAGTAAATAGGGAGTAAATGCCTATTTCCCAGCTCGCCTGCACAAAGTTACCTCTATTTTTATGATAAATTCAGGCGCATATGTACGCTTCTCTGGAGGCGATCTGGGGCGCAGTTACAGGCAAAGCACATACAGAGTTTGCCTAGCCTTTGATAAATCTAGCCCAAAGTGTATCTGAAAAGTAGTGTCAGTTCCAAGGCATCAATTGCAGATCCAGCTTGGGATCCTAGCTTAGATTTAATCAAAGCACACATCCTCTAATTCTGGCTCCAGGGAGCTTTCATTTTTTTTTTCATTTTTTTTTTCCTCTCAGCCAACACTAATTGTGCACTGAGCCCCATTTGAGTGCAGTGAAACTGACATTATGAGGTGGAAATAGGGAACTATTGTACTTCTGGTTTGTATGTTGTGTCAATTCCTAGGAGATATGTTAATTGTGTTCTTGATAGGTTGCACATCATCTGAAACCTTTACTAGGTTAACAATTACAGATATAGAGAATAACTAATTAGTTAAGTTATGTTTGTTATTTGAGGTTAAACTGATTAACAGATCAGAAACACTAAATGGTTTATTATTCAGATTCCAAATTATTGTACAATTGCTATTCTAATGTATGGTGACTGTATAAATGTATATGTTATGATAATGTTTGGGTTCAAAACATTATATATGTATTCCACATATGAGATTTAACTATTGGTTGGAGACAGGGGATGCTGGTCTTATAAGTCCCCTCTTTACATTTTTTATTTATTGGATCCTAGCCACAATAATTATGTCCTAATATTATATATTATGCATTAATGTCTCCCCAGTATGGTCATGACCACATTATGTCTGCTGATAGATGCACCACATTAATACTAGACTTCCGAATCCAAAAAATGCGGATGAATAGTTCATAATACTAGTCTAATACACAGCACATCCCACCTAACACATACCAAAATTCTGAATTTCCGAACCGAACCGTATCGAATCCAGACAAATTTATTAGAATCCGAATGAATCCGAAACGAATCTGAAAATAATTAATTCAAATTTTTCCGAATTCGAATCGATCCAAACCGAAATTCAAAAAAATCCGAAACGATCCGAACCGAAACAAATTTTTTGACCATGCGCAAGTGTAATCAATACTTATCCATAATGGCAGAACTCTATCAGAAACATTTAGTATGATCTCAAGCCAAATGACATACCTAAACTGTTGTGTGAAACCCCTCTCTCCCCCCCTCCAACATATTTTTTTCCACCTCCCTATATTAAGCAGACCTTAGCTTGTCAGGGCTTAACAGTTTACCCCCACCCTACAAACTATATACCTATAATTTTAATTAATTTTAATAAAATACTTTTATAGCACTCTGGCATAACTCTAGGCCAGTGACTACAATTGTGGTTTCCCTTGCAACTACCGCATAAATTGTTTAATAACCTGGTCTTCCTCCATATTGAGGATAAACCTTTCCTATCTTTCTTTCTAATTATTGTTCCTACACCAAGTATTTACCTAGTTAGCAATACCTTGTAAGTGAAAAGGTGACTAAGTATACCCCTATCCCTTCCTAGCCCTCCTCTACTCCCCTAGGGGTCAAAGAGTGATTAATCAAAAAGACATTGTATAATCTACAGTCGGCCAACGACCAACCTGTTCGTTCTTTAGAAGGCATTTTTAATTTCTTGTCCCCACTGCCCCTTAAAAGTCTCACCCTGGAACATTTGGAATCCCTAGATGCTCCAATTTCCATAGACAAAATTACAAAAGCCATAACACAATTAAAAATGTGTAAATCTCCAGGCCCAGATGGCTATTCAGATATTTTTTACAAAACTTTTAGTAACCTATTCACTCCTATCCTAGCACGAGTTGTCAATTTAGCAGAAAAGAAGGGGATTTTCCCGGAGGAGATTTTACAGGCCGCTATAATAACTCTACCCAAAAATGGGAAATCATCAGATATATGTCCTCATTTTCGGCCAATTTCCCTTTTGAACCTAGATACAAAACTATATGCGAAAATATTGGCTGGATGCCTAAATAAAACTATACCATATCTGGAGAACCCAGACCAGGTGAGCTTAACCATGGGAAGATAGGGCCCAGATAATATGAGGAGAGTGTTAAACATATTTCTTGAAGCCAGTCGGCTGGGTCAACAATGTACAGCAATATCTCTTGATGCAGAGAAAGCTTTTGACCAAGTCGACTGACTCTTTATAAGAGAAGTTCTTGTTCACTTTGGGTTCACACCCTCTATATGCACAAAGATTATGGCATTGTACACTTCACCCTCTGTTAGAGTGAGGGGTATTGGATTTCTCTCTCCCCAATTTAAAATCACCAATGGCACCCGTCAGGGATGTCCTCTATACCCATTGTTATTTGTGCTCATGATGGAACCCCTGGCGGAGGCCATCAGAGAGACACCAGATATCCAGAGAATACAACTACATAACACAGTTCACTTTTCTCAGATGATCTCACTGTGTTAGTTTCAAACCCAATACAGTCACTCCCGAAATAGTTTTCCCTCTTAAAAGAGTTCTCAAAGATTAGTTTTTTTATAAACTCACCTTCACTAAAACAGAAGCCTTTACTCCAAACACATCAATGACAGAACTCATAAAACTGCAACATCAATTCCCATTTGAATGGTCCACAAATAAACTGAAACATATATGGGTAATTTTATCCCACGATATTCCAACTATTTTATCAGCTAATTTCAACCCCTTGCTTCATAAATTTAAAGAATATGTGACACACTGGGACTCACCAAACTTGTCCTGGTGGGGCAGAATTGATGCTATTAAAATTAATTTGCTCCCAAAGTTAACATTTATTTAGGAGTTTACCACTTCCCCTACCTAAATCTATCATAGTTTCAGAAAATGTGTAAAGATTTTATATGGAGACAGAAACACCCTAGGGTAGCAATGAGGATCCTAACAATTTTGGTACAGGCGGCGGGGTGGCAGCACCTAACCTAGTGGCTTACTATGAAGCTTAGCACATATCTCGGATTGGAGTAAAGCCTCGCCTGATAGCAAATGGTCTGAAATTGAACAAGCTTTGCTCCCTCAGGGAGTCTGCCTTAGAGATCTCATATGGATCCCAAAACATACTAGAGACCCGGAAATATCCCAAAATGTAATAATATCTTTCAACCTCAAATTCTGTTATACTGTATTTATAAAACTCTTTATTTCTAATAAGTTTATAATTAGAGTAAATGTTGCTCCTTTGATAAATCTGCCTAAAAGACAGGGCTCAAACTTAAGACAGAATATCAGTGAGCAATTATTGTAATGTGGTGAGATTCTGGTTTATATCTTTAATGAGATGTAAACCTGTGATATTGAACAAGAAGAAACAGAATCAGAGAACACTATAGGGTCAGTGTATTCAATGATGCAGATAATACTCATAGGAATAAAGTAAGATAATAACAGGATATGTTGAATATAGAGTGAATCCGACTTCACACACTCACTCAGGAAAGTATATTTCACCTTGTAAATATTAGAGTAGAATTGTCAGATGAATACTTGAAGTTCACAAGGTATACACTTAGCCAATAATATGTAGCAGAGGAAACAAATATACCTTCGGTACTTGATAGGAATAGAAAGTACAGACCTTGAGCTGCGGAACAGACCGGGAGAGCGTTGTGGCGTGGCAGCGGTAGCTCCGACTGAGCGAGTGTGACTCACTTCCGGTTTCGGCGAGGGAGCAGCTGGAGCGCCGTACGGGTGAATTGTGACAGCCTGCAAATACCTAAAGCAGGCAGAGATGAGAAGGTAAAGCAGGTTGTCCGTAGAATCCAAAAAGTAATAGGAAGGTAATTCCAGGAAGGTTTTAGAGGTAACAGGCGAGACCTGAAAATAAAGTAGTGAAAAGCCAGAACAGCAAAGTTAATGTTTCTCCTCAGAGGTAACATCAATTATCAGGCAGTGAATAGAAGGCCTGATGGTGGTTAAATAGGGAAAGAGGAAAGTGGGAGGGATATGCCTTAAAGGTATATCACAAATTCTGGGACAAAATCCGTCATGGGAATGGGATAGCACCACATCCCTCACCAATTCACCTGCAATCAGGATTGCTTTATGCCCCCTTGGATTCTTATCCAACAGAATAGTTGGCAATTGGAATTAAAAAAATAAAAGACCTATTCTCAGAGGATTACATATTATCTGTACTTCATTTTCAGAACCAATTTTCCCCACCACTCATTTTGAAATTTGAATTTTTCAGACTTAAAAATTTCCTAAAATCTCGGGCTTTTTGTCTACTCCACTACGGCAAACAACTAATTGGGAAAAACATTGGAGATTGGGCATTTCTACACCGAAAATGTTTTCATTAGCCTATGCTGATATCCTCCAATCACCTCCTTTTTCCAAAACCTCCTATATCCGAAACTGGGAACAAGTCCTACATTTTGAGGCACCAGAAGAGGTATGGAGGGCTGCGAACCTTCAAACTAAAAGTACAATACACTGCACCACACATTTATGAGCTTTTCTTTAAGATTCTGACACAGTGGCACTATACTCCCTTACGTATGTTTCAAATATCTAATTCTAACTATTCTCTATGTTGGAGAGGATGCAGCAGAGTAGATACCCCTTTACATATGTGGTGGGAATGCCCTAAACTTTAAAACATCTGGCCAAGAGCCTTTTATTGCTGTTCCGGCCTAGGGCTTGAGAGTGTAAGCCAACCTCAAGCAGAACTTTTCCACTTGATTCCTAATAAACTGCCTAGACATGTCTTAAACCTGATTGTGTATATTTTCATGGTGGTCAAATTAACAATCGCCAGGGCGTGACCCCAATCTAAGGGAAAAGACAAAAAGAGTTCACTCAGACACTATAGTATTTACTCGTCTGTGTATAATCTCAATATTAGTATAATCCAGCAGACTGTCCAACAGTAATACTAATATGTATTAAGCAACCTGTCAAAAACATAAGGAAGTTGCAATTCTTGCACCTTTGAGCCTGTATAAGTAGCGCCCCATTTATGGATATCTACGGTTTTTAATCGGTCTGCATATATAAATGTTCCTTTCTAATATGATAGTACTCGAGCAGTCTCTTAGCACACTTTACCTCTCCAATTTCTTCAGAACCCCTTAAGCGCTGAGCATGCCACAATTTGCCACAATATAAACAGTGAAACAGCAGCGAAAGTAGTAGTAAAAGGCTTCTCACCAATTTCCTGCTTGAGGCTTTAACGCTCCCAGAACCCGGTCTGTCCACACTAAGCGGTTGAGCAAATAAGTGGATAAATAGCTTCTTACCCGTTATCAAGTGTGTGATAGTTCTGCTCCCAGACTCCGGTCTGTCCACAATGCACGGCTGAGCGACTATCCTTATTCGCGCAGTGCCAATGACGTCACTTTCCTAGTGACTGCACCACGCCTCTTTGCTTCGCATACACCAGCTGCTTAGGGGTTCTCACGGAACTCAACTCCGGTTGAGTATAGGATCCAATACAAGTGTGAAAGCAGGAGGAAAATAGTGTGACTTGGAGTTAAAAAGATATCCTTCGGTTGCGCTCCTTCAAAGGTATAAAAGCTGCTGCACACAAACGATACTGCAGGGTGTTTTACTGGCTTTGGCTCTGGCAACAATATATCCAAATAAGAGTTCCAAAAAAGGAAAATCGCCAGTAAACAAAATAGTAAAAAACAAAATCTTTATTTCAATTATTTAAAAGTGATGGGACATCATTTCCCCTTTAACTAACTAAGACTGACATATTTCGGCGTGAGCCGTATTCATAGTCCTTAAAAACAAAGTGTGTGCACAGATTTAAAAAGCCCTCACTGGGCCCTGATTGGTCACAGGAAATTACCTGCTTTTCACATTTAAAGGTACAGGGGATCAATTATACGTTCAATACATAGTAGATTTGATTCATTATACAAAATCTAAGCAAGAACCGTTTGAATGCCATAATTTACAGTTCAAATAGTATTACTATATACAAAATAATTAACTGACTTATAGATCATAAGTTATTGCTAGGACATGGTATTATCTTATAAAGTTTCCAATCTATTGAATTATAGATATATATTAAAGTTTAATTTTTAATACTTCAAATCTAAGGGCCCAAAGCATATCTACATAATAACAGAAAAATAAATACCTGTCGAGTCAATAGTAATTTTCTCCTTGATCTCCCTTTTCCCTCCCTTTTTTTTCTTTTACCCTCTCCTTCCCTTCCCTTGCCCTCATTTTCTCCATACCCTCTTCTCTTCAGATTTAAGCCTTTTACTCCAAACATTTCAATAAGCTTTTTTAGTAACATTACAAGGTATTGCCATCACCCATTCTTATTATTGACATTCTAGTCTCTGTTTACTTTTTACGCTTCTTTTAATTTGTTGCAAAATATGTTAAACAATTTTATTTACATGGATATGAAGAACAAACAGGGAAAAAATAACCAACTCGTTGTATAAAAGATTGTCGTAAGCAATTTTTATTTCCAGATCATCAAACACTCAGTAAAACTATGAACTGGTACATTGCATAAGAAGAAGGAACATTGAAGCTCTAATACATTATAAATCTAAGGATACAAATGTACAAAAGACATTATGGGGCATATTTATCAATGTGCGAGCTGACATGATACGCATCATGTCCGCTGCACATCGATAAATGCTGACAGCATACGCTGTCGGCATATATCATTGCACCATCAGTTCTTGTGAACTGCTGGTGCAATGCCGCCTCCTGCAGATTTGCGGCCAACCGGCCGCTAGCAGGGGGTGTCAATCAACCCGATCGTATTTGATCGGGTTGATTTCTGTCCACTGCCTCAGAGCAGGTGGACAAATTATGGAGCAGCGGTCTTCAGACCGCTGCTTCATAACTTCTGTTTTCGTTGAGCCTGAAGGCTCGCCGGAAACAAGGGGCATCAGGCTCGATAAATATGCCCCTATATCTTTAAAGGACAGTTCAGAGATTGTCGATCTGTGTATCTCTTGTTTCACATTGTTTTATTTTTCTCCTTTAAAATAATGGTATATTCAGCTATCGACTGTAATTGACTTCCTGTAAAACCCAATAAAAATATTTTAAAAAAATAAATAAAAAATTGTATGTTCTGTCTGAATCATAAAAGAAAAGTTCAGTGTTTTATGTCCTTTCAAAGTTAGTAAAGGAAAAATGTTTCACGATAGTTTTATAACATTTTCATATTTTACATAGTTGCCATTTTTTTAGAAGTTGATTAAGGTGCAGTCAAATTGACAAAAAAAATCTGCCTTTTAATAGGAAAGACTCAACTAAAAGGCACTGTCCTTACATACAGTGATCAATTAATCTTTTCTGTTCATTGTTTTACAATGAGTCAGTCTGAAAAATGTGAAATGCTACAAAAGTTTGCAGACTGGTTTTACTAATGATTCTAATCTTTCAGTGCAATGACATATTCGCTAGTCCATTTTATGCTAAAAATACAGCTAATTAAGGAAACATTGTAACCAACAAAAGCCTGTGCACAAATCTCTGAATTTCATGGGCTCGATTTATCAAGTTATTCGCCCCCCCTGGAAAGAGCAGCAAAGAATTGTCTGAGGATTTGAGAACAAAAAATGTGGGAATGCATGGACAATCTCAAGGTTACAAGTTCATCTCCAGAGATCTTAATGTTCCTGTGTCCACTGTGCCCAACATTGTCAAGAAGTTTACAGCCCATGGCACTGTAGCTAATCTCCCTGGACGTGGACGAAAGAGAAAAATTTACCAAAAATTGCAACTAAGGAATGTTTGAATGGTGGATAAAGAACCTCAATCATCATCTTCCAGACAAATTCAAGCTGACCTTCAGGCACAGGGTACAAATGTTTCAGCTCGCACTTTACGTTGCCATAGGAATGAAAAGAAACGCTATGGTAGGAGATCCAGGAGGACCCCACTGCTGACACAGAAACATAAAAAAGCCAGATTGGAGTTTGCCAAAACTTACCTCAGGAAGCCAAAATCCTTTTGGGAGAATGTGCTGTGGACAGATGAAACAAAATGACAGCTTTTTTGTAAAGCTCATAATTCTACTGTTTTCAGAAAAATAAATGGGGCTTTTAAAGAAAAGAATACACAGTCCCTACAGTCAAACATGGTGGAGGTTTACTTATGTTTTGGGGTTGCTTTGCTGCTTCAAACACTGGATGTCTTGAATGACCCAAAGCACACGTCAAAAAGCACCCAGAAATGGTTTAAGACAAAGCGCTTGAGAGTACTGTACTGGCCAGCAATGAGTCCAGATCTCAATCCCATAGAGAACCTGCAAATAGTGAGGTTGCGAACATAAAAATTTGGGTTCGCGAACGGCAAACTTCCACAACTGTTCGCGAACGGGCAAACCAGGCGAACCGCCATAGACTTCAATAGGCAGGCGAACTTTAAAACCCACAGGGACTCTTTCTGGCCACAATAGTGATGGAAAAGTTGTTTCAAGGGGACTAACACCTGGACTGTGGCATGCCGGAGGGGGATCCATGGCAAAACTCCCATGGAAAATTACATAGTTGATGCAGAGTCTGGTTTTAATCCATAAAGGGCCTAAATCACCTAACATTCCTAAATTGTTTGGAATAACGTGCTTTAAAACATCAGGTATGATGTAGTATCGATCAGGTAGTGTAAGGGTTACGCCCGCTTCACAGTGACAGACCAAACTCCCCGTTTAAAGGGACAGTCTACACCAGAATTTTTATTGTTTTAAAAGATAGATAATCCCTTTATTACCCATTTCCCAGTTTTGCATAACTAACACATTTATAATAATATACTTTTAACCTCTGTGATTATCTTGTATCTAAGCCTCTGCAAACTGCCCCTTTTTTCAGTTCTTTTGAAAGACTTGCAGTCTAGCCAATCAGTGCCTGCTCCCAGATAACTTCTCGTGCACGAGCACAGTGTTATCTATATGAAATACGTGAACTAACACCCTCTAGTGGTGAAAAACTGTTAAAATGCAATCTGAAAGAGGTGGGCTTCAAGGTCTAAGAAATTAGCATATGAACCTCCTAGGTTAAGCTTTCAACTAAGAATACCAAGAGAACAAAGCAAAATTGGTGATAAAAGTAAATTGGAAAATTGTTTAAAATTACATGCTCTATCTGAATCATGAAAGTTTATTTTGGCCTAGACTGTCCCTTTAACGCACCGCAAACAACCGCAAACAGTCCATTTGCACAACCGCAAACTCCCCATTTGCACAAGGTTTGATACCAAGCTAGCCATGTCCCGTTCCTTGTCCTCACTGATGTCATTGAAGGTCTCTTCCTCCACCCAGCCACGTACAACACCAAGGGTCCCCGAAAGGTGACAACAAGCCCCCTGGGACGCCTGCTGTGTTTGGTCTTCCACCTCCTCAAAGTCACCTTCCTCCTCTGACTCCTCTTCTTCAGACTCCTCTCACTGCATTGCCTCTCTCTGCATTATTATAAGGTGTGTTAAGTAGTACTATTCCTTTCAGTTTAATCCCTAGGGGACGTGTATATGGCATCGATTTTAGGAACCGGGAGATGGAAAAAGATGCTTGGTCGGTCCTAATCTCATATCTAATGTGCCACCAGATATTATTCTTATCAGTTTAATCCCTGTTACGTCCCCTATCAGGGGACGTGTATATGGCATCGATTTTAGGAACCGGGAGATGGAAAAATATGCTTGGTCGGTCCTCCTACTTCAAATTTGGGGCACTGCGCGTGCAATCTAATGTGCCACCAGATATGAGTGGTGTGTTAAGTAGTTCTATTCTTATCAGTTTAATCCCTGTTACGTCCCCTATCAGGGGACGTGTATATGGCATCGATTTTAGGAACCGGGAGATGGAAAAAGATTCTTGGTCGGTCCTCCTACTTCAAATTTGGGGCACTGCGTGTGCAATCTAATGTGCCACCAGATAGAAGTGGTGTGTTAAGTAGTTCTATTCTTATCAGTTTAATCCCTGTTACGTCCCCTATCAGGGGACGTGTATATGGCATCGATTTTAGGAACCGGGAGATGGAAAAAGATGCTTGGTCGGTCCTCCTACTTCAAATTTGGGACACTGCGCATGCAATCTAATGTGCCACCAGATAGGAGTGGTGTGTTAAGTAGTTCTATTCTTATCAGTTTAATCCCTGTTACGTCCCCTATCAGGGGACGTGTATATGGAATCGATTTTAGGAACTGGGAGATGGAAAAAGATTCTTGGTCCTACTTCAAAATTGGGGCACTGCGCGTGCAATCTAATGTGCCACCAGATATGAGTGGTGTATTAAGTAGTTCTATTATTATCAGTTTAATCCCTGTTACGTCCCCTATCAGGGGACGTGTATATGGCATCGATTTTAGGAACCGGGAGATGGAAAAAGATGCTTGGTCGGTCCTCCTACTTCAAATTTTGGGCACTGCGCCTGCAAGCTAATGTGCCACCAGATAGGAGTGGTGTGTTAAGTAGTTCTATTCTGATCAGTTTAATCCCTGTTACATCCCCTATCAGGGGACGTGTATATGGCATTGATTTTAGGAACCGGGAGATGGAAAAAGATTCTTGGTCGGTCCTCCTACTTCAAATTTGGGGCACTGCGCATGCAATCTAATGTGCCACCAGATATGAGTGGTGTGTTAAGTAGTTCTATTCTTATGAGTTTAATCCCTGTTACGTCCCCTATCAGGGGACATGTATATGGCATCGATTTTAGGAACCGGGAGATGGAAAAAGATTCTTGGTCGGTCCTCCTACTTCAAATTTGGGGCACTGTGCGTGCAATCTAATGTGCCACCAGATATGAGTGGTGTGTTAAGTGGTTCTATTCTTATCAGTTTAATCCCTCTTACGCCCCCTATCAGGGGACGTGTATATTGAATCGATTTTAGGAACCGGGAGATGGAAAAAGATCTTTGGTTGGTCCTCCTACTTCAAATTTGGGGCACTGTGCGTGCAATCTAATGTGCAACCAGATAGGAGTGGTGTGTTAAGTAGTATTATTCCTATCAGTTTAATCCCTGTTATGTGCCTTTTTTTTTGGTTTGGTTTTTGAAGCCACAGTGCAGCACCAGAGGCCAGAAAAATTAGGCATGTACACATGCCTGAAAAATTAGGTATTGTTGAAGCCGCTGCTGTAGCAGCGGCCAGAAAAATTGATGTTTGTTTCCCAGACAGAAAGTGCCCTAAAACATTGCGGCTTGAACCCTAGTTGGTGGCAGATAAGTCACGCAAGTCATCCGGCATTCAGAGATCAAATACAGCAGCGTGTGGATTATTTTTAGCCCAAGGCAGCTCATCTCATCAGGCCTTTTTTAGTCGAATGTATCGCCCACTGTCAGTCCCTTCGGGATCCATCCCTCATTCATCTTAATAAAGGTGAGGTAATCTAGATTTTTTTGACCTATGCAACTTCTCTTCTCAGTGACAATACCTCCTGCTGCACTGAAGGTACTTTCTGACAGGACACTTGAAGCGGGGCAGGCCAGAAGTTCTATCGCAAATTGGGATAGCTCAGGCCAAAGGTCAAGCCTGCACACCCAGTAGTCAAGGGGTTCATCGCTCCTCAGAGTGTCGATATCTGCAGTTAAGGCGAGGTAGTCTGCTACCTGTCGGTCGAGTCGTTCTCTGAGGGTGGACCCCAAAGGGCTGTGGCGATGCATAGGATTTAAAAAGCTCTGCATGTCCTCCATCAACAACACGTCTGTAAAGCGTCCTGTCCTTCCCGACGTGGTCGTGGGTGGAGGAGGATTACTTTCACCTCTTCCCCTGTTAGATTCCCATTGTGCTGTGACATCACCCTTATACGCTGTGTAAAGCATACTTTTTAATTTATTTTGGAACTGCTGCATCCTTTCCGACTTGCGGTAATTCGGTAACATTTCAGTCACTTTATACTTATACCGGGGGTCTAGTAGCGTGGACACCCAGTACAGTTTGTTCTCCTTCAGCTTTTTTATACGAGTGTCCCTCAACAGGCACGACAGCATGAAAGACCCCATTTGCACAAGGTTGGATGCCGAACTACTCATGTCCCGTTCCTCGTCCTCAGTGATGTCACTGAAGCTATCTTCTTCCCCCCAGCCACGTACAACACCACGGGTAAAAATGACTTTAGACTGTAAGGTAGGAGGGTAATATATAGCTCACCTGAAAAAACTTTATCCCAATGGTTTTTGTGAAAATTACGGTTGCTGGAGTAGGTGGCGCAAAAAAATGCTATTCCCAATATGTGATTTATTAATATGTTCGATAGTATATTGTTGCTTGTCCTATAGCCTTGATACAGACTTAATGTGGTATATTAGTGAGTGTCGCTATTACCTGTATATAAATTCTATTTCCAAAGTTTTTCTAATTTCTAGAGTCGTATTTCTATACAGATATTCTATTCTTAAAAAAACTCCTTATAGTAAAAGTGACCACAAGTCTGAGTTGTTATATTATTTACAATTTTATTAAGTATAATATATAAAGACATAAAATTACTATTAATGTAGTGACATGAATTTAACTTGACACCGGTGTCGGCTAATATTGTATACAGATAGTATAATTTTTTTTTATATAAAAGTCAAATTAAAATAACGGTTACACAATTTCTAAAATGCATTAAAATGTATATATACAGTTCAGACATGTGCTTATTTCTTCTAAATAGGACTCTGTTATTCCAGTTTGTCAAACTAATGGGCAGAGCGTGTTTATCACACTAGAGGATGATATGTTAAAAACAGTACCTTATAGTGTATCTGTATGATATCACTATGTTGCTTGAAACCGGTGAGGTATTTAACCTGGTTTATAAATGCAAGATGGTATTTTGCCAGGCTTATAGCATACAAGATGGTGCGGTTAAATATATGCCGCTACAATTTACCTGACCCGATGTAACAGCTGTAAGGTCTCTTCTGTGTGTGCGGTTAAATATATGCCGTTGTATGTTCCTTTTATTTGGGTATATGTTGGTGTTCCTCCGTGACCCGATGTAACAGCTGTAAGGTCTCTTCTGTGTGTGCGGTTAAATATATGCCGCTGTATGTTCCTTTTATTTGGGTATGTGTTGGTGTTCCTCCGTGGTTTTCTTTATTGGGTCTCACCTTGAAGTAGATACAATGCGGTTCCGGTGGCCGCTATGTATCCTTTTCTTTTGCCGGTCAGTGACCTATCTAATTGCTGGAGGGTAGATGGTACCTGATGGTGTCCCTCCCAGGTTAGTATTGGGTGCGGTTAGGTGTAAGCCGCCGAGTGTGAATTTGTATGCGGCTTAGATGAGCCGCTCTGTATCTTTAGGTCTTCTTATTCCTGTCGGTCAGTGACCGATCCGTCAGCTACAGTTTCAAAGATATAGATGAAATTCTGCTAGGTTTTCTTTATGCGGTTAAATAAATGCCGCCAAATGGATTCTTGGTTACCGATGGGTTCAGATGAAAAAACTTTATTCCGATGGGTGATTAGAAGAGATCCTCTCGTTGCTTGCACAATCTGTGTAATGGTGCTCCGGTATCTACGTGTTTCGGCTTAGCAGCCTTTATCAAGATACTGAATATGTATTCCTTCACATGTCCATCCCTGAAATTCAGATTTTGTGCAGTAGATGTCCTTACACTTTCTATTTAAACCTCTTGAATTTGGGTAAAAAAAAATGTGCTTGTCCCACACTCCCTAAAGAGACCTAAAAGCAAATTCTTAAACCTATGTTTTCATTCAAATACAGCAGCGTGTGGACTATTTTTAGCCCAAGGCAGCTCATCTCATCAGGCCTTTTTTAGTCGAATGTATCGCCCACTGTCAGTCCCTTCGGGATCCATCCCTCATTCATCTTAATAAAGGTGAGGTAATCTAGACTTTTTTGACCTAGGCGACTTCTCTTCTCAGTGACAATACCTCCTGCTGCACTGAAAGTACATTCTGACAGGACACTTGAAGCGGGGCAGGCCAGAAGTTCTATCGCAAATTGGGATAGCTCAGGCCAAAGGTCAAGCCTGCACACCCAGTAGTAAAGGGGTTCATCGCTCCTCAGAGTGTCGATATCTGCAGTTAAGGTGAGGTAGTCTGCTACCTGTCGGTCAAGTCGTTCTCTGAGGGTGGACCCCAAAGGGCTGTGGCGATGCGTAGGACTTAAAAAGCTCTGCATGTCCTCCATCAACAACACGTCTGTAAAGCGTCCTGTCCTTCCCGGCGTCGTCGTGGGAGGAGGAGGATTACTTTCACCTCTTCCCCTGTTAGATTCCTGTTGTGCTGTGACATCACCCTTATACGCTGTGTAAAGCATACTTTTTAATTTATTTTGGAACTGCTGCATCCTTTCCGACTTGCGGTAATTCGGTAACATTTCAGTCACTTTATGCTTATACCGGGGGTCTAGTAGCGTGGACACCCAGTACAGTTTGTTCTCCTTCAGCTTTTTTATACGAGTGTCCCTCAACAGGCACGACAGCATGAAAGACCCCATTTGCACAAGGTTGGATGCCGAGCTACTCATGTCCCGTTCCTCGTCCTCAGTGATGTCACTGAAGGTATCTTCTTCCCCCCAGCCACTTACAACACCACGGGTAAAAATGACTTTAGACTGTAAGGTAGGAGGGGAATATATAGCTCACCTGAAAAAACTTTATCCCAATGGTTTTTGTGAAAATTACGGTTGCTGGAGTAGGTGGTGCAAAAAAATGCTATTCCCAATATGTGATTTATTAATATGTTCGATTCTCTAGTATATTGTTGCTTGTCCTATAGCCTTGATACAGACTTAATGTGGTATATTAGTGAGTGTCGCTATTACCTGTATATAAATTCTATTTCCAAAGTTATTCTAATTTCTAGAGTCGTATTTCTATATAGATATTCTATTCTTAAAAATACTCCTTATAGTAAAAGTGACCACAAGACTGAGTTGTTATATTATTTACAATTTTATTAAGTATAATATATAAAGACATAAAATTACTATTAATGTAGTGACATGAATTTAACTTGACACCGGTGTCGGCTAATTATTGTATACAGATAGTATAAAAAATGTTTATATAAAAGTCAAATTAAAATAACGGTTACACAATTTCTAAAATGCATTAAAATGTATATATACAGTTCAGACGTGTGCTTATTTCTTCTAAATAGGACTCTGTTATTCCAGTTTGTCAAACTAATGGGCAGAGCGTGTTTATCACACTAGAGGATGATATGTTAAAAACAGTACCTTATAGTGTATCTGTATGATATCACTATGCTGCTTGAAACCGGTGAGTTATTTAACCTGGTTTATAAATGCAAGATGGTATTTTGCCAGGCTTATAGCATACAAGATGGTGCGGTTAAATATATGCCGCTACAATTTACCTGACCCGATGTAACAGCTGTAAGGTCTCTTCTGTGTGTGCGGTTAAATATATGCCATTGTATGTTCCTTTTATTTGGGTATATGTTGGTGTTCCTCCGTGACCCAATGTGACAGCTGTAAGGTCTCTTCTGTGTGTGCGGTTAAATATATGCCGCTGTATGTTCCTTTTATTTGGGTATGTGTTGGTGTTCGTCCGTGGTTTTCTTTATTGGGTCTCACCTTGAAGTAGATACAATGCGGTTCCGGTGGTCGCTATGTATCCTTTTCTTTTGCCGGTCAGTGACCTATCTAAGTGCTGGAGGGTAGATGGTACCTGATGGTGTCCCTCCTAGGTTAGTATTGGGTGCGGTTAGGTGTAAGCCGCCGAGTGTGAATTTGTATGCGGCTTAGATGAGCCGCTCTGTATCTTTAGGTCTTCTTATTCCTGTCGGTCAATGACCGATCCGTCAGCTACAGTTTCAAAGATATAGATGAAATTCTGCTAGGTTTTCTTTATGCGGTTAAATTAATGCCGCCAAATGGATTCTTGGTAACCGATGGGTTCAGATGAATAAACTTTATTCCGATGGGTGATTAGAAGAGCTCCTCTCGTTGCTTGCACAATCTGTGTAATGGTGCTCCGGTATCTACGCGTTTCGGCTTAGCAGCCTTTATCAAGATACTGAATATGTATTCCTTCACATGTCCATCCCTGAAATTCAGATTTTCCCTAAAAAGACCTAAAAGCAAATTCTTAAACCTATGTTTTCATTCAAATACAGCAGCGTGTGGACTATTTTTAGCCCAAGGCAGCTCATCTCATCAGGCCTTTTTTAGTCGAATGTATCGCCCACTGTCAGTCCCTTCGGGATCCATCCCTCATTCATCTTAATAAAGGTGAGGTAATCTAGACTTTTTTGATCTAGGCGACTTCTCGTCTCAGTGACAATACCTCAATACCTCCTGCTGCACTGAAGGTACTTTCTGACAGGACACTTGAAGCGGGGCAGGCCAGAAGTTCTATCGCAAATTGGGATAGCTCAGGCCAAAGGTCAAGCCTGCACATCCAGTAGTAAAGGGGTTCATCGCTCCTCAAAGTGTCGATATCTGCAGTTAAGGTGAGGTATTCTGCTACCTGTCGGTCGAGTCGTTCTCTGAGGGTGGACCCCAAAGGGCTGTGGCGATGCGTAGGACTTAAAAAGCTCTGCATGTCCTCCATCAACAACACGTCTGTAAAGCATCCTGTCCTTCCCGGCGTGGTCGTGGGAGGAGGAGGATTACTTTCACCTCTTCCCCTGTTAGATTCCTGTTGTGCTGTGACATCACCCTTATACGCTGTGTAAAGCATACTTTTTAATTTATTTTGGAACTGCTGCATCCTTTCCGACTTGCGGTAATTCGGTAACATTTCAGTCACTTTATGCTTATACCGGGGGTCTAGTAGCGTGGACACCCAGTACAGTTTGTTCTCCTTCAGGTTTTTTATATGAGTGTCCCTCAACAGGCACGACAGCATGAAAGACCCCATTTGCACAAGGTTGGATGCTGAGCTACTCATGTCCCGTTCCTCGTCCTCAGTGATGTCACTGAAGGTATCTTCTTCCCCCCAGCCACGTACAACACCACGGGTACCAGATAGGTGACAACAACGAGCACCCTGGGATACCTGTTGTGGTTGGTATTCCTCCTCCTCAAAGCCACATTCCTCCTCTGACTCCTCTTCCTCAGAATCCTCTTCCAGCGTTGCCGCAGGTCCAGCAAGCGTTGCTGATAAGGCTGTTTCTGGTGGTGATGGTGACCACAACTCTTCCTCTTCCTCTTCACGCTCATCTACGGCCTGATCCAGCACTCTTCGCAGGGCATGCTCCAGGAAGAAAACAAATGGTATGATGTCACTGATGGTGCCTTCGGTGCGACTGACTAGGTTTGTCACCTCCTCAAAAGGACACATGAGCCTACAGGCATTGTTAACAGCTTTTTCTTGTTGGATCAGGCGGTCGAACATTAATAGTGTTGAATTCCAACGTGTCGGGCTGTCGCAAATCAAGCGCGTCACTGGCATGTTGTTTAGCTGCTGGATATCTGAAAAGTGCACCATGGCCGTGTTGGAACGCCTGAAATGGCCACACACCTTCCTGGCCTGCTTCAGGACGTCCTGTAAGCCTGGGTACTTATGCACAAAGCGTTGTACAATTAGATTACACACATGTGCCATGCACGGCACATGTGTCAACTTGCCCAAATTCAATGCCGCCACCAAATTTCTTCCATTGTCACTAACCACTTTGCCGATCTCCAGTTGGTGCGGAGTCAGCCACTGATCCACCTGTGCATTCAGGGCGGACAGGAGTGCTGGTGCGGTGTGACTCTCAGGCAAGTCAACCCCAAGACGGCGTGACACTGCCATATCCGGGATGTGGAATAGTACCTGGGGAGCTGGGGGGGTGCCGTTGATGTGGAGCAAGACGCAGCAGCAGAAGAGGACTCAGCTGAGGAAGTTATGGAAGAAGATGGAGTAGGAGGAGTAGAGGAGGTGGCAGCAGGCCTGCCTGCAAGTCGTGGCGGTGTCACCAACTCCTCTGCAGAGCCACACATTCCATGCTTGGCAGCCGTCAGCAGGTTTACCCAATGTGCAGTGTAGGTGATAAACCTGCCCTGACCATGCATTTCAGACCAGGTATCTGTGGTCAGATGGACCCTTGCCCCAACACTGTGTGCCAGACATGCCATTACTTCCTTTTGCACAATCGAGTACAGGTTGGGGATTGCCTTTTGTGCAAAGAAATTTCGGCCGGGTACCTTCCACTGCGGTGTCCCAATAGCTACAAATTTTTTGAACGCCTCAGACTCCACCAGCTTGTATGGTAAAAGCTGGCGGGCTAAGAGTTCAGTCAAGCCAGCTGTCAGATGCCGGGCAAGGGGGTGACTTTGTGACATTGGCTTCTTACGCTCAAACATGTCCTTGACTGACACCTGACTGTGGGCAGATGAGCAGGAACTGCTCAAGGCGAGACACAGAGTGGCGGATGGTTGAGAGGGGGCAAGGAGGACAGCAGTGATTGACGTGGCTGAAGATTCTGGACCAGGAGGAGTATGGCGGCTTTGAGTTTGTGTGCTGCTTGTACTCATGTGTTGATCCCATAGGCGTTTGTGATGTGCGATCATGTGCCTTCGCAAAGCAGTTGTACCTAGGTGGGTGTTGGACTTCCCACGACTCAGTTTCTTTTGGCACAGGTTGCAAATGGCATTGCTGTTGTCAGAGGCAGACACACAAAAAAATGCCACACTGCTGAGCTCGGCAATGACGGCATTCTGGTGGTGGCAACAGCATGCATTGATTGGCGTGCTGTCTGGCTGACCCCGGGTGCCGATGCATGCTGTCTGACTGTGCCACTAGCTCCTTGCGATGACCTCCTCTCCTTCCAACTCGTCTCCTCCTCCTCTCTTTCTCCCCATCTGAACTTTCCCCCTCTTCTTCTTCTCTTCTAGCGGGCACCCACGTGACATCCACGGACGCATCGTCATCATCAACCGCTTCACTTGTATCTGTCAAGTCAACAAAGGAAGCAGCAGTGGGTACAAAATCATCATCATCACACCGTACGTCCATGTGTGTAATGCTGCCTGACTGAAGCATATCCCTGTTATCTACATACTCTGGCAATAATGGTTGCGCATCACTATCACTCATTTCTTCCAACTGATGTGTAAATAACTCCTCTGACAGATCAAGTGAAGCGACTGTGGTACTAGTGTTGGTGGTGGCGGCAGGCGGGCGAGTGGTAAATTGAGAGGTGCACAAAGCTAAGCTGGAGGAGGATGGTGCGTCAAGGTTCCGAGCAGAAGCTGTAGAAGATTGGGTGTCCTGTGTTATCCAGTCAACTATGTCCTCAGAAATGTTTGAGTTAGGGGTACGTGGCCTCTGAACACTGGGCATTATTCTAGGGCAGAAATATGAGAAGAAGAAATGGATATACCTGAGCACTCAAAATAGGCTATTAGGAATTCATGATATAAGTAGATGTGTAGGACTGGGTTATATCTACATAAAACATAACTTTTATTAAATTCAATAAAAAAAACTTTTGTATATAGGTGATAAACATTCACTCCGTGTGTTGTGTATTAAAAAAAAAAAAAAAAAAATAAAAAAAAAATAAAAAAAAAAAAAATGAATGCTGCAGTGCCAAATAATGGCCGTACAAATTATGTCAAGTGGGTAGCTGGTAGTCTCAGATGTTATAGAGTGCTTAGCATTAGCAACAATGGTTAGTCCAATACAAGGAGGGAAGATACACTTCCACAAATTATTATGCTAAATACAGAGCTCAGCCATTGTGAGCCTGAATTAGCATCGCAAGTTCTGTATATGGTTACACATTAGGGTTGGACTGTAAGGAAGTCTATCTGAATTCAATGTCAGGACAGGGTCCAACACTGGTAGAGTGTAAATACTATACTGCTATCATGTATATGTTGCTAAGAACAATTATTCCCACAAGACCTGTGTGTGTGGATGGTGCATCTGGCAGGGGTGTACCACAAAATGCTCACGGATTGCACAAGAAACTAATCTAAAAAGAGGATTGACCTCGCACAAATTATCTAGCTAGTGCAATACTGGAGCGGTACTACACCCTGTCAGAGTCCCATACTACGTATCTTAATGTTTGACAATTATATACTAGTGACCGCAATGAAGTTCCACATATATGCCCAGAAAAGGGCTAAATAAGTCTATGGAATATTATGTAATAAGTATATAATGCGGCTAGGCTTATCCCAATTATACACACACAAACGTTATAATACTGTCAGCATTCAAATCGAGCGCCTGATGCGCATTTCGCCACCTCCGTGGCTTTCTCAAAGGCTAACCCGTCCTGCCTCCACTCGAGCGGTTAAATACCGCTCAGAGCCAATCACGGGTGAGTAAACATACACACCCTCTAACGGCTGGCCAATCACATATCGTCTACCCGATAGGGTAGAGGTCCATCACATGACTTCTAATGCAGACGAAAATGGGCGTGATCCATCACGCGAATAGGCATCCGCAATGGCTAATATTATCTTGGGATATAAGTTATTCCCATAGGTTGTTTATGTTACTCGTAGCATTGCCATAGCAATCGGGCATATTAATATTAATCTGTATTGGGTACAGGAGATAATAGCTCTTAAACCAGAGTATCATTACAAGTGTTTCGTTGCCTCTATTGCTATGATGATGGCTCATATTTAATTGCAACATATCGATAACCTGATAGTAGTGTTGCTACTGAATGTAACATGTTTATTTGTAAAGCTGTATCACATAGACTTAGGGTGTGTGAATCCTGTATCGTAGTAGTAGTGATGGTATACATAGGGCCGACATTTCAGCCCACACCACTTCAATTAGAAGATGTTATGTAGTGGTTGAATTTATTATGGAGCCTGAGATAGGGAAATGGACACATATATCTATTGCCCTTTGCAATTATTAGAGGTGTTATGTTTTAATTCAGATCATATGCCTAAAGACTATAGTTGTGTTCATATTTTATTGCTGCAGCAACAAAGTGGATATCGTACACAACGATCATCAACCTTAATGCTAAAACTTAGTACTCTTAATGAAATCGTACTTCACATTCTAAAGGAAGGAGTTATACCCATCTTGTTCATTAATACCTGCTGGGGCTAAAGTATTTAACCAAAATATCCAGCGGCACTCTGCTTGTAGCAGCATATTTTCTACATTCCCTGCTCTGATCCCAGGCTTGATTACTTGTAATACCGATATTTTCAATTCTGGTTTTGTGCTGTGATTTCTTAAGTAGTGTTTAGCTACTGGGGTTAGATTCTTGCCCTTCTCTTGATCTTTAAGGCAGTTTTTAATACTACTGATATGCTCACCCAGTCGTGTACGTAGTTCCCTAGTAGTGATCCCAATATATCTTTTGCCACATTTGCATAGCAGACAGTACACAACATTTTTAGTTTTGCAATTTGCAAATGCAAGCATACGTTTTATGCTTCCTGTTCGTGTCTTATATTCTCTTTCATTAGATATGTACTGGCAAAAACTGCAAGTGCCACAAGCATATGTTCCGCATATATATTTATTTGTTTTCCTTTTTGTAAAATGGCTTTTAACCAACAGGCTACCTATTGTTGGTGCTCTTCTCCAGCTTGTCTTTATTCTATCACCTACAAATGGTGATAAGTCTTTGTCAGACTTCAGAATTCCACTATGTTTATTCAAGATATTTGAGATTTTGTCATGGTTATTATTATAGGTAGTTACAAATCTGACTTCCTTTTCAGCAGTTTTTATCTTCTTTTTAGGAATCAAAAGTGTATCCCTAGGTGTTCTTTTCGCTCTCTGGTAAGCTTTGCGTATTACTTTACGACTGTACCCTCTCTCCTTCAGTCGTTGTTTCAATTCTCTTGCTCTCTCATTAAAGACTTCAAAGTCCGTACAGTTTCTCCTTATTCTGAGGAATTCTCCTGTGGGGATAGCATTTTTGGTTCCTCTGGTATGGCAACTATCGTATTGGAGAATTGAGTTAGTAGCTGTTTCCTTCCTAAACAGATCAGTTTTTATGTAATTGTTCTCATCTCTATAGATATTAATGTCCAGAAATTCCACTTTGTTTCTGTTTATGTGGTATGTTAGTTTCAGATTGATGTCGTTCTCATTAAGTTTGGTAATAAATTCCTTAAACATCTCTTCACTGCCCGTCCATATTATGAAGAGATCATCTATGTATCGACACCACATATTTACATGATCAGTATATTCAGACATACTGTCAGTGAAAACATATACACTCTCCCACCACCCTAAATAGATGTTGGCATAGGTGGGGGCGCAGGATGACCCCATGGCGGTGCCCTGGATTTGCAAATAGAAATTGTCATTAAACACAAAGTAATTGTGCGTTAGTACAAATTGCAGTAGTTTAATCACAAATTTATTTCTCTCAGACCTGTCGTTGGATTGCATACTTAGGAAAAATTCAACCGCTTTCAATCCGAATTCATGTTTTATGGAAGTATAGAGCGATTCAACATCACAAGTGACCAGGCAAGAATCTTGTTCAAGTATTAGATCATTTATTTTGCTCAATACATCCATAGTGTCCCTTGTGTAAGATGGTAATGCCCATACTATCTCTCTCAAATACAGATCCAAGAATTTGCTTCCTTGTTCACACAGGCTGTTTATGCTAGACACAATAGGTCTACCTGGTGGTGATTCTTTATTTTTGTGGATTTTTGGTAAGAAATAGATAGTAGCAATCCTTGGATTCTTGACTTGTAGGAACGAATGTTCCTTAACACTGATTAGATTGTCTGCCTTTGCTTCATTGATCAGTTTAAGGTAGTCATTCAAGAATTGAGATGTTGGATTGGAAAAAAGGGGTTTATAGCATTTCCGGTCTTTTAATTGTCTATTGGCTTCATTAATGTATTTGTCTTTCCCCCAGATTACAATATTTCCTCCTTTGTCCGATGGTTTGATGATCACATCATCCCATGAACTGATTTCTTTTAAAGCCTCTTCTTCTTTCTTAGTGATGTTTCTTACTTTTATATCTGGTAATTCTAAGAAGTCATTCATGACCATTCTCAAAAATACCTCAACTTGTGGTACCTTCGAGGTTGGTGGCATATATTGGGATTTAAGTCTAATTTGTTTGTCAAGAAACTTATCATTTCTGTTTGTTTCAGTTCCTTCATTCTCATTTAGTAATTCAATCAGAGTATCTAGTGTTTGGAGATCTGAAGTCAAGTTGTCCTCATGAGTACTGTACATTTTCTTTAGTACTAATTTTCTACAGTAAAGGTGTAGATCCTTAATTAAATCAAATTTGTCCAAGGGGGGGGGGGTGGAGAAAAGGATAGACCTCTAGACAGAACAAGGGTTTGTATTTCTGTAATTGTTCTTTGTGTTAGGTTGATAACTTGCAGTTTATTATCATCCCCATTTACCACCTCGGGCGCTTCCCCCAATCCTCTCTTCTCCTGTACCCGTTGTCTGATCTGTACCCCCACCGTGCCCGATCTCGTAGGGTCCTGTTTTCTTTTTTTGCCCCTTCTGGTGGGTCTCTCATATCTTTGTCTAAATGTGTCATATCCCTTCCTAAAAAACTACTCGTACCTGGTCTATTGGTGTTACTTTCAGAATCACTGTCCTCCACTGCCGACGACTCACAATCTGATTGGTGTGTCGTCTTGGGTGGGGGCAGGCTATTGGGTGGTCTCCGTCTCGGCTGCTTATCATCCCATGTGAATATCCTCCCTTTCTCAAAGTCTATCATATCTCTCTTCATCTTAGAGCACTTAGTCTGTATTATCTCTTTTTCTCTCTTGTCTAGCTCCTCTCTCATCTCTTTGTATGATTCCTTAAATTTATCAAGTGTTTCAAATTTTTGCAATTTCACATTGTATTCACTGATTTCTTTGTCCAATTCCGACATGACTTCAGTTTCATAGTCAGATAGAATCGCAACTAAAATTTCGGAGCAGTTAATCAGTGCCTGCTCCCATCTGTCCTTGTAACTATCGATGTGAAAGGAGAAGGTAGGAAAAAGGCGTACTCTAAGTCCTCTGGGTATGATATGCTTGGCCAGGTATTTATCATACGCGCTCTTATTCCAAAAAGAGCGCGTGTGTTTTTTAATCAAGTAATTCAAGGATTTTAGACCCTCTTCCCAATTTTCTATTATTGTGTTGGTGGCAGTTTCAGTGTCACATGCCAGAGCAAAGGTTTTATCTATATCTTTCAGTCTCTGATCTTGTCTGTTTTTAAAGTCTTGTGACAGACTATGCGTCATTTTTATTGTATATCTTAGTGACTAGGCCAGTTACTTGCCTTCTTAGGTAAGTATTTGCGTTAGCTAAGTTGTTCCTCAGAATGCTGTCCTAAACAGCGGATAGATATAATTAGTTTAAGAGTTTAGAGAAGAGGAATATTACTATCTTAGTAGTGCTTATACGTTCCCCAACAAAATTAACTCCTATCTTTAGGGAGGAAAATTATCTTTCCTTCATCAGAATCATAAAGGAGTGGGGGGGTGCTCAATATCCTGTATTAACATAGAAATATGAGAAGAAGAAATGGATATACCTGAGCACTCAAAATAGGCTATTAGGAATTCATGATATAAGTAGATGTGTAGGACTGGGTTATATCTACATAAAACATAACTTTTATTAAATTCAATAAAAAAACTTTTGTATATAGGTGATAAACATTCACTCCGTGTGTTGTGTATTAAAAATAAAATAAAAAAAAAAAAAAAAAAAAAAAAAAAAATGAATGCTGCAGTGCCAAATAATGGCCGTACAAATTATGTCAAGTGGGTAGCTGGTAGTCTCAGATGTTATAGAGTGCTTAGCATTAGCAACAATGGTTAGTCCAATACAAGGAGGGAAGATACACTTCCACAAATTATTATGCTAAATACAGAGCTCAGCCATTGTGAGCCTGAATTAGCATCGCAAGTTCTGTATATGGTTACACATTAGGGTTGGACTGTAAGGAAGTCTATCTGAATTCAATGTCAGGATAGGGTCCAACACTGGTAGAGTGTAAATACTATACTGCTATCATGTATATGTTGCTAAGAACAATTATTCCCACAAGACCTGTGTGTGTGGATGGTGCATCTGGCAGGGGTGTACCACAAAATGCTCACGGATTGCACAAGAAACTAATCTAAAAAGAGGATTGACCTCGCACAAATTATCTAGCTAGTGCAATACTGGAGCGGTACTACACCCTGTCAGAGTCCCATACTACGTATCTTAATGTTTGACAATTATATACTAGTGACCGCAATGAAGTTCCACATATATGCCCAGAAAAGGGCTAAATAAGTCTATGGAATATTATGTAATAAGTATATAATGCGGCTAGGCTTATCCCAATTATACACACACAAATGTTATAATACTGTCAGCATTCAAATCGAGCGCCTGATGCGCATTTCGCCACCTCCGTGGCTTTCTCAAAGGCTAACCCGTCCTGCCTCCACTCGAGCGGTTAAATACCGCTCAGAGCCAATCACGGGTGAGTAAACATACACACCCTCTAACGGCTGGCCAATCACATATCGTCTACCCGATAGGGTAGAGGTCCGTCACATGACTTCAAATGCAGACGAAAATGGGCGTGATCCATCACGCGAATAGGCATCCGCAATGGCTAATATTATCTTGGGATATAAGTTATTCCCATAGGTTGTTTATGTTACTCGTAGCATTGCCATAGCAATCGGGCATTATTATAGGTAGTTACAATCAGATTTGTAACTACCTATAATAATAACCATGACAAAATCTCAAATATCTTGAATAAACATAGTGGAATTCTGAAGTCTGACAAAGACTTATCACCATTTGTAGGTGATAGAATAAAGACAAGCTGGAGAAGAGCACCAACAATAGGTAGCCTGTTGGTTAAAAGCCATTTTACAAAAAGGAAAACAAATAAATATATATGCGGAACATATGCTTGTGGCACTTGCAGTTTTTGCCAGTACATATCTAATGAAAGAGAATATAAGACACGAACAGGAAGCATAAAACGTATGCTTGCATTTGCAAATTGCAAAACTAAAAATGTTGTGTACTGTCTGCTATGCAAATGTGGCAAAAGATATATTGGGATCACTACTAGGGAACTACGTACACGACTGGGTGAGCATATCAGTAGTATTAAAAACTGCCTTAAAGATCAAGAGAAGGGCAAGAATCTAACCCCAGTAGCTAAACACTACTTAAGAAATCACAGCACAAAACCAGAATTGAAAATATCGGTATTACAAGTAATCAAGCCTGGGATCAGAGCAGGGAATGTAGAAAATATGCTGCTACAAGCAGAGTGCCGCTGGATATTTTGGTTAAATACTTTAGCCCCAGCAGGTATTAATGAACAAGATGGGTATAACTCCTTCCTTTAGAATGTGAAGTACGATTTCATTAAGAGTACTAAGTTTTAGCATTAAGGTTGATGATCGTTGTGTACGATATCCACTTTGTTGCTGCAGCAATAAAATATGAACACAACTATAGTCTTTAGGCATATGATCTGAATTAAAACATAACACCTCTAATAATTGCAAAGGGCAATAGATATATGTGTCCATTTCCCTATCTCAGGCTCCATAATAAATTCAACCACTACATAACATCTTCTAATTGAAGTGGTGTGGGCTGAAATGTCGGCCCTATGTATACCATCACTACTACTACGATACAGGATTCACACACCCTAAGTCTATGTGATACAGCTTTACAAATAAACATGTTACATTCAGTAGCAACACTACTATCAGGTTATCGATATGTTGCAATTAAATATGAGCCATCATCATAGCAATAGAGGCAACGAAACACTTGTAATGATACTCTGGTTTAAGAGCTATTATCTCCTGTACCCAATACAGATTAATATTAATATGCCCGATTGCTATGGCAATGCTACGAGTAACATAAACAACCTATGGGAATAACTTATATCCCAAGATAATATTAGCCATTGCGGATGCCTATTCGCGTGATGGATCACGCCCATTTTCGTCTGCATTAGAAGTCATGTGACGGACCTCTACCCTATCGGGTAGACGATATGTGATTGGCCAGCCGTTAGAGGGTGTGTATGTTTACTCACCCGTGATTGGCTCTGAGCGGTATTTAACCGCTCGAGTGGAGGCAGGACGGGTTAGCCTTTGAGAAAGCCACGGAGGTGGCGAAATGCGCATCAGGCGCTCGATTTGAATGCTGACAGTATTATAACGTTTGTGTGTGTATAATTGGGATAAGCCTAGCCGCATTATATACTTATTACATAATATTCCATAGACTTATTTAGCCCTTTTCTGGGCATATATGTGGAACTTCATTGCGGTCACTAGTATATAATTGTCAAACATTAAGATACTTAGTATGGGACTCTGACAGGGTGTAGTACCGCTCCAGTATTGCACTAGCTAGATAATTTGTGCGAGGTCAATCCTCTTTTTAGATTAGTTTCTTGTGCAATCCGTGAGCATTTTGTGGTACACCCCTGCCAGATGCACCATCCACACACACAGATCTTGTGGGAATAATTGTTCTTAGCAACATATACATGATAGCAGTATAGTATTTACACTCTACCAGTGTTGGACCCTGTCCTGACATTGAATTCAGATAGACTTCCTTACAGTCCAACCCTAATGTGTAACCATATACAGAACTTGCGATGCTAATTCAGGCTCACAATGGCTGAGCTCTGTATTTAGCATAATAATTTGTGGAAGTGTATCTTCCCTCCTTGTATTGGACTAACCATTGTTGCTAATGCTAAGCACTCTATAACATCTGAGACTACCAGCTACCCACTTGACATAATTTGTACGGCCATTATTTGGCACTGCAGCATTCATTTTTTTTTTTTTTTTTTTTTTTTATTTTTTTTTTAATACACAACACACGGAGTGAATGTTTATCACCTATATACAAAAGTTTTTTTATTGAATTTAATAAAAGTTATGTTTTATGTAGATATAACCCAGTCCTACACATCTACTTATATCATGAATTCCTAATAGCCTATTTTGAGTGCTCAGGTATATCCATTTCTTCTTCTCATATTTCTATGTTAATACAGGATATTGAGCACCCCCCCACTCCTTTATGATTCTGATGAAGGAAAGATAATTTTCCTCCCTAAAGATAGGAGTTAATTTTGTTGGGGAACGTATAAGCACTACTAAGATAGTAATATTCCTCTTCTCTAAACTCTTAAACTAATTATATCTATCCGCTGTTTAGGACAGCATTCTGAGGAACAACTTAGCTAACACAAATACTTACCTAAGAAGGCAAGTAACTGGCCTAGTCACTAAGATATACAATAAAAATGACGCATAGTCTGTCACAAGACTTTAAAAACAGACAAGATCAGAGACTGAAAGATATAGATAAAACCTTTGCTCTGGCATGTGACACTGAAACTGCCACCAACACAATAATAGAAAATTGGGAAGAGGGTCTAAAATCCTTGAATTACTTGATTAAAAAAACACACGCGCTCTTTTTGGAATAAGAGCGCGTATGATAAATACCTGGCCAAGCATATCATACCCAGAGGATTTAGAGTACGCCTTTTTCCTACCTTCTCCTTTCACATCGATAGTTACAAGGACAGATGGGAGCAGGCACTGATTAACTGCTCCGAAATTTTAGTTGCGATTCTATCTGACTATGAAACTGAAGTCATGTCGGAATTGGACAAAGAAATCAGTGAATACAATGTGAAATTGCAAAAATTTGAAACACTTGATAAATTTAAGGAATCATACAAAGAGATGAGAGAGGAGCTAGACAAGAGAGAAAAAGAGATAATACAGACTAAGTGCTCTAAGATGAAGAGAGATATGATAGACTTTGAGAAAGGGAGGATATTCACATGGGATGATAAGCAACCGAGACGGAGACCACCCAATAGCCTGCCCCCACCCAAGACGACACACCAATCAGATTGTGAGTCGTCGGCAGTGGAGGACAGTGATTCTGAAAGTAACACCAATAGACCAGGTACGAGTAGTTTTTTAGGAAGGGATATGACACATTTAGACAAAGATACGAGAGACCCACCAGAAGGGGCAAAAAAAGAAAACAGGACCCTACGAGATCGGGCACGGTGGGGGTACAGATCAGACAACGGGTACAGGAGAAGAGAGGATTGGGGGAAGCGCCCGAGGTGGTAAATGGGGATGATAATAAACTGCAAGTTATCAACCTAACACAAAGAACAATTACAGAAATACAAACCCTTGTTCTGTCTAGAGGTCTATCCTTTTCTCCATCCCCCCCCCCTTGGACAAATTTGATTTAATTAAGGATCTACACCTTTACTGTAGAAAATTAGTACTAAAGAAAATGTACAGTACTCATGAGGACAACTTGACTTCAGATCTCCAAACACTAGATACTCTGATTGAATTACTAAATGAGAATGAAGGAACTGAAACAAACAGAAATGATAAGTTTCTTGACAAACAAATTAGACTTAAATCCCAATATATGCCACCAACCTCGAAGGTACCACAAGTTGAGGTATTTTTGAGAATGGTCATGAATGACTTCTTAGAATTACCAGATATAAAAGTAAGAAACATCACTAAGAAAGAAGAAGAGGCTTTAAAAGAAATCAGTTCATGGGATGATGTGATCATCAAACCATCGGACAAAGGAGGAAATATTGTAATCTGGGGGAAAGACAAATACATTAATGAAGCCAATAGACAATTAAAAGACCGGAAATGCTATAAACCCCTTTTTTCCAATCCAACATCTCAATTCTTGAATGACTACCTTAAACTGATCAATGAAGCAAAGGCAGACAATCTAATCAGTGTTAAGGAACATTCGTTCCTACAAGTCAAGAATCCAAGGATTGCTACTATCTATTTCTTACCAAAAATCCACAAAAATAAAGAATCACCACCAGGTAGACCTATTGTGTCTAGCATAAACAGACTGTGTGAACAAGGAAGCAAATTCTTGGATCTGTATTTGAGAGAGATAGTATGGGCATTACCATCTTACACAAGGGACACTATGGATGTATTGAGCAAAATAAATGATCTAATACTTGAACAAGATTCTTGCCTGGTCACTTGTGATGTTGAATCGCTCTATACTTCCATAAAACATGAATTCGGATTGAAAGCGGTTGAATTTTTCCTAAGTATGCAATCCAACGACAGGTCTGAGAGAAATAAATGTGTGATTAAACTACTGCAATTTGTACTAACGCACAATTACTTTGTGTTTAATGACAATTTCTATTTGCAAATCCAGGGCACCGCCATGGGGTCATCCTGCGCCCCCACCTATGCCAACATCTATTTAGGGTGGTGGGAGAGTGTATATGTTTTCACTGACAGTATGTCTGAATATACTGATCATGTAAATATGTGGTGTCGATACATAGATGATCTCTTCATAATATGGACGGGCAGTGAAGAGATGTTTAAGGAATTTATTACCAAACTTAATGAGAACGACATCAATCTGAAACTAACATACCACATAAACAGAAACAAAGTGGAATTTCTGGACATTAATATCTATAGAGATGAGAACAATTACATAAAAACTGATCTGTTTAGGAAGGAAACAGCTACTAACTCAATTCTCCAATACGATAGTTGCCATACCAGAGGAACCAAAAATGCTATCCCCACAGGAGAATTCCTCAGAATAAGGAGAAACTGTACGGACTTTGAAGTCTTTAATGAGAGAGCAAGAGAATTGAAACAACGACTGAAGGAGAGAGGGTACAGTCGTAAAGTAATACGCAAAGCTTACCAGAGAGCGAAAAGAACACCTAGGGATACACTTTTGATTCCTAAAAAGAAGATAAAAACTGCTGAAAAGGAAGTCAGATTTGTAACTACCTATAATAATAACCATGACAAAATCTCAAATATCTTGAATAAACATAGTGGAATTCTGAAGTCTGACAAAGACTTATCACCATTTGTAGGTGATAGAATAAAGACAAGCTGGAGAAGAGCACCAACAATAGGTAGTCTGTTGGTTAAAAGCCATTTTACAAAAAGGAAAACAAATAAATATATATGCGGAACATATGCTTGTGGCACTTGCAGTTTTTGCCAGTACATATCTAATGAAAGAGAATATAAGACACGAACAGGAAGCATAAAACGTATGCTTGCATTTGCAAATTGCAAAACTAAAAATGTTGTGTACTGTCTGCTATGCAAATGTGGCAAAAGATATATTGGGATCACTACTAGGGAACTACGTACACGACTGGGTGAGCATATCAGTAGTATTAAAAACTGCCTTAAAGATCAAGAGAAGGGCAAGAATCTAACCCCAGTAGCTAAACACTACTTAAGAAATCACAGCACAAAACCAGAATTGAAAATATCGGTATTACAAGTAATCAAGCCTGGGATCAGAGCAGGGAATGTAGAAAATATGCTGCTACAAGCAGAGTGCCGCTGGATATTTTGGTTAAATACTTTAGCCCCAGCAGGTATTAATGAACAAGATGGGTATAACTCCTTCCTTTAGAATGTGAAGTACGATTTCATTAAGAGTACTAAGTTTTAGCATTAAGGTTGATGATCGTTGTGTACGATATCCACTTTGTTGCTGCAGCAATAAAATATGAACACAACTATAGTCTTTAGGCATATGATCTGAATTAAAACATAACACCTCTAATAATTGCAAAGGGCAATAGATATATGTGTCCATTTCCCTATCTCAGGCTCCATAATAAATTCAACCACTACATAACATCTTCTAATTGAAGTGGTGTGGGCTGAAATGTCGGCCCTATGTATACCATCACTACTACTACGATACAGGATTCACACACCCTAAGTCTATGTGATACAGCTTTACAAATAAACATGTTACATTCAGTAGCAACACTACTATCAGGTTATCGATATGTTGCAATTAAATATGAGCCATCATCATAGCAATAGAGGCAACGAAACACTTGTAATGATACTCTGGTTTAAGAGCTATTATCTCCTGTACCCAATACAGATTAATATTAATATGCCCGATTGCTATGGCAATGCTACGAGTAACATAAACAACCTATGGGAATAACTTATATCCCAAGATAATATTAGCCATTGCGGATGCCTATTCGCGTGATGGATCACGCCCATTTTCGTCTGCATTAGAAGTCATGTGACGGACCTCTACCCTATCGGGTAGACGATATGTGATTGGCCAGCCGTTAGAGGGTGTGTATGTTTACTCACCCGTGATTGGCTCTGAGCGGTATTTAACCGCTCGAGTGGAGGCAGGACGGGTTAGCCTTTGAGAAAGCCACGGAGGTGGCGAAATGCGCATCAGGCGCTCGATTTGAATGCTGACAGTATTATAACGTTTGTGTGTGTATAATTGGGATAAGCCTAGCCGCATTATATACTTATTACATAATATTCCATAGACTTATTTAGCCCTTTTCTGGGCATATATGTGGAACTTCATTGCGGTCACTAGTATATAATTGTCAAACATTAAGATACGTAGTATGGGACTCTGACAGGGTGTAGTACCGCTCCAGTATTGCACTAGCTAGATAATTTGTGCGAGGTCAATCCTCTTTTTAGATTAGTTTCTTGTGCAATCCGTGAGCAATTTGTGGTACACCCCTGCCAGATGCACCATCCACACACACAGGTCTTGTGGGAATAATTGTTCTTAGCAACATATACATGATAGCAGTATAGTATTTACACTCTACCAGTGTTGGACCCTGTCCTGACATTGAATTCAGATAGACTTCCTTACAGTCCAACCCTAATGTGTAACCATATACAGAACTTGCGATGCTAATTCAGGCTCACAATGGCTGAGCTCTGTATTTAGCATAATAATTTGTGGAAGTGTATCTTCCCTCCTTGTATTGGACTAACCATTGTTGCTAATGCTAAGCACTCTATAACATCTGAGACTACCAGCTACCCACTTGACATAATTTGTACGGCCATTATTTGGCACTGCAGCATTCTTTTTTTTTTTTTTTTTTTTTTTTTTTTTATTTTTAATACACAACACACGGAGTGAATGTTTATCACCTATATACAAAAGTTTTTTTATTGAATTTAATAAAAGTTATGTTTTATGTAGATATAACCCAGTCCTACACATCTACTTATATCATGAATTCCTAATAGCCTATTTTGAGTGCTCAGGTATATCCATTTCTTCTTCTCATATTTCTATGTTAATACAGGATATTGAGCACCCCCCCACTCCTTTATGATTCTGATGAAGGAAAGATAATTTTCCTCCCTAAAGATAGGAGTTAATTTTGTTGGGGAACGTATAAGCACTACTAAGATAGTAATATTCCTCTTCTCTAAACTCTTAAACTCATTATTCTAGGGCCAAAGGGAATCACAGCACCACGAACACGACGGCCCCTGCGGGGTGGCCTGCCTCTGCCTGTCATTTTTTTTAGATTAGTGGTTCTATGCGTGCAAGCTACTGTGACAACAAATATGAGTGGCACTGTGCACTGGCAGAAGTTGGCAGAGTAGACGCTGTAGGCCTGACACACACGCTTGCAGACAACTAACTGCTATTCAATCTATTACAGTCAAAATTTTTTTTTTTTTTCAATGTACACTATTGTTACACCAGATATGAGTTGCACTGGTGTGACACTGCCCTGGCCGGCACTGAAACGCACACGTGTGAAGGAAACTGACTGCTATTATTTAACACAGTCAAAAAAAGTGTTTTTTTTTTAAATCTACACTACTGTTAGACCAGATATGAGTTGCACTGGGGTGACACTGTGCCCTGGCAGGCACTGAAACGCACACGTGTGAAGGAAACAGACTGCTATTATTTAACACAGTCAAAAAAGTGTTTTTTTTTTTTTAAATCTACACTACTGTTACACCAGATATGAGTTGCACTGGGGTGACACTGTGCCCTGGCAGGCAGGCGCTGAAACGCACACGTGTGAAGGAAACTGACTGCTATTATTTAACACAGTCAAAAAATTTTTGTTTTTTTTTAAATCTACACTACTGTTACACCAGATATGAGTTGCACTGAGGTGACACTGTGCCCTGGCAGGCAGGCACTGAAACGCACACGTGTGAAGGAAACTGACTGCTATTATTTAACACAGTCAAAAAAGTGTTTTGTTTTTTTTAAATCTACACTACTGTTACACCAGATATGAGTTGCACTGGGGTGACACTGTGCCCTGGCAGGCAGGCACTGAAACGCACACGTGTGAAGGAAACTGACTGCTATTATTTAACACAGTCAAAAAAGTGTTGTTTTTTTTTAAAATCTACACTACTGTTACACCAGATATGAGTGGTGGCACTGGGGTGACACTGTGCCCTGGCAGGCAGGCCCTGACACGCACACGTGTGAAAGAAACTGACTGCTATTATTTAACACAGTCAAAAAAGTGTTGTTTTTTTTAAATCTACACTACTGTTACACCAGATATGAGTTGCACTGGGGTGACACTGTGCCCTGGCAGGCAGGCACTGAAACGCACACATGTGAAGGAAACTGACTGCTATTATTGAACACAGTCAAAAAGTGTTGTTTTTTTTAAATCTACACTACTGTTACACCAGATATGAGTTGCACTGGGGTGACACTGTGCGCTGGCAGGCAGGCACTGAAACGCACACGTGTGAAGGAAACTGACTGCTATTATTTAACACAGTCAAAAAAGTTTTTTTTTTTTTTAAATCTACACTACTGTTACACCAGATATGAGTTGCACTGGGGTGACACTGTGCCCTGGCAGGCAGGCTCTGAAACGCACACGTGTGAAGGAAACTGACTGCTATTATTTAACACAGTCAAAAAAGTTGTTTTTTTTTTTAAATCTACACTACTGTTACACCAGATATGAGTTGCACTGGGGTGACACTGTGCCCTGGCAAGCAGGCACTGAAACGCACACGTGTGAAGGAAACTGACTGCTATTATTTAACACAGTCAAAAAAGTGTTTTGTTTTTTTTTAAATCTACTCTACTGTTACACCAGATATGAGTTGCACTGGGGTGACACTGTGCCCTGGCAGGCAGGCTCTGAAACGCACACGTGTGAAGGAAACTGACTGCTATTATTTAACACAGTCAAAAAAGTTTTTTTTTTTTTAAATCTACACTACTGTTACACCAGATATGAGTTGCACTGGGGTGACACTGTGCCCTGGCAGGCAGGCACTGAAACGCACACGTGTGAAGGAAACTGACTGCTATTATTTAACACAGTCAAAAATGTGTTGTTTTTATTAAATGTACACTACTGTTACACCAGATATGAGTGGTGGCACTGGGCAAGTGGGCACAGTATACACTGTGAGCCTGACACACACGCTGGCAGGCAGGCAACTGCAATTAGATGACACAGGAAAAAAAAAGCAGCCCTAAAAAGGGCTTTTTGGGGTGCTGTCCTTACAGCAGAGATCAGATGAGTCCTTCAGGACTGTAGTGGACACTGAATACACTAGCCTAGCTATATATTTCCCTACTAAATCAGCAGCAGCTACACTGTCCCTCCTCTCACTAACAATGCAGCTTCCAAATAAATCTAAAATGGATGCTGTCCAGGAGGTAGGAGGGTCTGGGAGGGAGGGTCTGCTGCTGATTGGCTGGAATGTGCCTGTTGACTGTAAGGTACAGGGTCAAAGTAATACTCAATGATGACGAATAGGGGGCGGATTGAACATCGCATATGTTCACCCGCTGCGGCGAACGCGAACATGCTATGTTCGCCGGCGAACTATTCGCGACATCACTACGCTGCAAAGAGATCTCAAAACAGCAGTTGGGAAAAGGAACCCTTCCAATCTGAGAGACCTGGAGCAGTTGGCGAAAGAATAGTGGTCCAAAATTCCAGTAGAGAGGTGTAAGAAACTCATTGATGGTTACAGAAAACGATTGATTTCAGTTATTTTTTTCCAAGGGGTGTGCTACCAAATATTAATTTAAGTATGCCAAAAATGTTGTCCAGTCCATTTTTTTGAGTTTTGCGTGGATTGTGTCAGATTTGGCTTTTTTCTCAACTTTTTTGTGTCATACTAATACAAACAAAATAAATAAACATAAGAATGCCTAAACATTTTTGCAATAATTTTCTGAGCATGGGGTGCATTATCTGACAGAAATGCAGGGGTGACAATATTTTTGACCATGACTGTATATATACATATGTATTTTTGTATTTATTTATGTATATTTGTATTCACAAAAGAAAGGACAATGGGACCTTGCTTGATAAAATCCAATACCTTATTCCAGAAAATAGTTAAAAGATCCATGGAGGAACAAACACAGCAACAGGAGGATGTAGCACCAGTGGCTTACACATTTTGGCTGAGTGCCGTAATCATAGCCTAAGGTGCTACACCTGATTCTAGCATAAAACAGGTAACCTGAGTTCCTATTAACAGCACAAATGTACCTGACTACAATACTATTGTGATAAAATAAAACATGGGTAACAATATCAGATTATCTAGGCTACCAGTTTTAAGCTAGAATCAGGTGTAGCATCTTAGGCTATGATTATGGCACTCAGTTGAAACGCATAAGCCACTGGTGCTACATCTTCCTGTTGCTGTGTTTGTTCCTCCATGGATCTTCTAACTATTATTTGTAATGAAGTATTGGATTTAATCAAGCAAGGTCCCATCGTCTTTTTTTGTAACTTTGATTACGATCATAACCGGACTGCTTGCAGCTGCTTTTTCTGCCCTGTTAGCCTGTACCCATGGTCTCTGTATTTTGGACGGTGACATCACTACAAAGAGAAGCTGTGGGATAGATGCCGAGTCATACACTGGAGCCATGGGAGCGAGAGGCGCTGAAGGAGGCTTTGCCTGTCTGCGGTGACAGAGTCCCAGCTCACCACTAAGGCCGTACAGTTATTGAAGACGACCGGAGTGAAAGTCTGGCGTACCCAAGGTGTGTAGTGTCTTTGGTCACCGGAGCCGACTGGTAAATATACAAAATATAACACTTTGGGGTTTAAGTGGCTAACAGGAAGTACTGTTTATTGGGCTATGTGAAGTATTTTGATACTGAATGATTAGAGCTTCCATTCCCCTACACTTCTGATTTATATGTATTTACAGACATATATACACATATAATATATATATATATATATATATACACACATACATACATTTATATAAGTGCATTGGCGCCCTTTACAGTTAAAGGGCCACTAAACCCAAAATCTTTCTTTCATGATTCAGATAGAACATACAAAGTTAAACAACATTGCAATTTACTTCTATTATTTATTTTGCTTCCTGTTTGAGATATCCTTGTTTGAAGAAAAAGCAATGCACATGGGTGAGCCAATCACATGAGACTTCTATGTGCAACAACCAATCAGCAGCTACTGAGCATATCTAGATATGCTTTTCAGCAAAGAATATCAAGAGAATAAAACAAATTAGATAATAGAAGTAAATTAGAAAGATGTCTAAAAATGCATTCTCTTTCTAAATCATGAAATAAAAAATGTGGGTATCATGGCCCTTTAAGTAGATGAAAACATGAAAAATCATATTTATTCAATATTTATTTTGAATACAATTTTTAACTATGTATTTAGAGTAATTATCTCACATTCCAATGTATTGCACATATCCGAATATGTTCTAAGTATTTATAAATAGATATTCATATATATATATATATATATATATATATATATATATATATAGTATATATTTATACCTATTTACAGGGCCGCCATCAAGGGGTGACTAAAGACAGGGGCCCCATGAATCCATGGGGCCAAGAGGGCCCCACTGCATGAAAAGCACAGTTTGATTTTTATTGTGCAATGCTGACAGCCAGTAAAAATGCGTAAGGCAGTGACAGGAGATCAGGCCATTCCCTCTATGCGAACACTGCACGCATTTCAGGATGGGGGGGCGTGGCCCAGTGCAAGTTTCACTTCAAGGTATGGAGGAAGTGGGGCAGCATGTACAAGCCCTTAACATTGAGTTGTCTGTGCTCCTGTACAGTTTATTTCAGTCTCTGAAGGTCAACAAAGGGTTCATTGCTTGTCATCGCCAAGTGGAGGGACAGCATCATTGAAGCCAGTGTATGTGTTAAATTACAAAGTTGGTGTCACATGTTCTACTTTACTAGGACTGTTTCAGTTGCTGTAGAAATCTTCTCCCTCCACTCCACTTCACCCTTGTGCGGTACTATGAGATTTTCTCTGGCTGCACTGTGTTCTGAGTTTTAATCTTTAAAAAAGTTCAGCATTCAGAGCATCCCGTGCTGTGTTAATCTCTTTAATGTTTTATGTGCTGCAGTTCAGTACTATCCCAGGTTCCCTGTCTGTTATTTTATCTCTCTGCTTCTCTAATTATATCCCCCCATATGTTAATTAATGAGGCCAGTGCTCCCTGACCTGTGGAGGTCAATCTAGTGTCTTAAAGTGAAGATCCATTTTGATGAATTATTGCCCGGTTTTTAATAAACCAAAAACAAGGGCACTTTAATTCATCAAAATTAACATTTCACTGTTTTCTTCAAAAACTTACCTTTTAATCCTGAATGCCGCTCCAGTGATTCCCTCGACCGTTGGAGGCCTCTGCAGATGTCAGAATTGACGAATCAGGCTTCCTCCAATCACAGCTGCCCCTCCCCCGGGGGAATCTTGGCCTGATGCAACGCTGCGATTGGAGGAAGCCGGATTCATCATTTTGGACCCGCGAAGATGGCTTGTGATGGGCGGAGGAAGTGCTGGAGTGGCTGCCAGGATTAAAAGGTAAGGTTTTTATGAAAACAGTGAAATGTCAATTTTGATGAATTAAAGTGCCCTTGTTTTTATTAGGTTTATTAAAAACCGGGCACTAATTCATCAAAATGGACCATCACTTTAGTCTTTTTTCAATGGGACTACCACAGCGCCAGTATTACGAGTCTGCCTGGGAGGCCAAAAAGTGAGCGGTACACCCTATACCGCCAAGATTTGTAACGCAATCTAAAGTCAGTAGTTATGAGTTTTATATTACAAAGCCGTAACATAAAACTCAGAACTAAAGTACTAAAAAGTACACTAACACCCATAAACTACCTATTAACCCCTAAACCGAGGCCCTCCCACATTGCAAACACTAAACTAAAATTATTAACCCCTAATCTGCTGCTCCGGACATCGCCGCCACTAGAATAAATATATTAACCCCTAACCCGCCGCACTCCCGCCTCGCAAACGCTAGTTAAATATTATTAACCCCTAATCTGCCGCCCCTAACATCGCCGCCACTATACTAAATTTATTAACCGTAAAAGCAAAAAGTTCCTCCTTTCCGTGTGCAGAAAGATTCAACAGCCTCTCTTCCAACCCACCACAATAGGCTTAAAGAATATATAAAATTCAGCAATGGTGAACAGAAGCAAAATACAATGTAACTCACATATATCACATAGTCCGTAGCGCTCGGTCCTTGGAGAGCAAATTCAAACTGCTGCATGCAGTACTTCGGCTATGCTGTCGACTCCCCTCCTCAAACCGCCCGTAGTCTTGAATTCCATGCGAGTGTGTGTAGCTTCCGTATGCGGCTGTGGCGTGTGACGTCAGATCCTTGACACACCTCCGCTCCTATTGGGTGGGTGAAGGGGCTCGTTCAATGAGAGATGTGACCGGATACTTCTTATTGGCTCAACACATGAAAGAAACAAAGTAAAGAAAATCCGGTGCTTCCTTGTTTAAATTACATTAAGTCAACTTTATTTAGTTTATAAAAGTAGGCACAACAATCCACAAATACAGCACACAGGGCTGCAGCACGGGATGGTGGTCACTAATGCTGACGCGTTTTTGGCTTCCTTCGCCGTAGTCATAGCATAATTAGTGACCATCATCCATCCAATTTAAGAAGGTGTAACACACACCCTATTGGTTAAAACAAACCACACCTTCCTGTGCTGCTCATCAAAGTTAAATTGATCAGCGATATGCCCATTCAGTACAAACAAATTGATAGGAATAACATCACAGTCAAAGTTATAGTAATCTCATAGTGACATACCAATTTCATTAATTGCTGCACTAAATGTCTTTCTTCAAATATAAGCTTCTAACTAGAAACAGCGTGTAGGTTTATTAATCCTATAGTGAAACGGTCACAAGTATTTCATTGTTAGCTTACCACACTTTTAGAATTAAACATTCATATGTAGATATGTATATCTATAACAGAGAATTTATATTAATATTAATTAATGATTGTGTATACCGTTCTGAGTGATAATTCATAATTTAAACAAAGTATTTTGTATTAAAACAGTGAAGTAAATATGTGGAAGTAGAAGGGTAAGTGTTAACCCTTCATGAACCACTTATAACTCATTGGTGACAAATCTAAGGAGACAACTGATCTCAATGCCACATATTGGTGATAAAATTAATTCTCTAGTGCCAAAAATTAATGAGGTCATATTCGTTATTCAGGCCAAATGGTCTCCTTGTTTTTAGTCTTAGAATCCAATAGACCTCTTCTCTCGCTAATAATACTCTCACGACCCCATTGATTGCACATTTTTGCCATGTTCATAACAAGAGTCCCTGTTCTCTTAAATGGACAATTGTTAAATACATCTCACCCCCATTGAGAGGGGGAAGCAGAGACCTATTATTAGCATGAAGGGTTAACACTTACCCTTCTACTTCCACATATTTACTTCACTGTTTTATTACAAAATACTTTGTTTAAATTATGAATTATCACTCAGAACGGTATACACAAGCATTAATTAATATTAATATAAATTCTCTGTTATACATATCTACATATGAATGTTTAATTCTAAAAGTGTGATAAGCTAACAATGAAATACTTGTGACCGTTTCACTATAGGATTAATAAACCTACACGCTGTTTGTAGTTAGAAGCTTATATTTGAAGAAAGACTTTTAGTGCAGCAATTAATGAAATTTGTATGTTACTATGAGATTACTACAACTTTGACTGTGATGCTATTCCTATCAATTTGTTTGTACTGAATGGGCATATAACCGATCAATTTAACTTTGATGAGCAGCACAGGAAGGTGTGGTTTGTTTTAACCAATAGGGTGTGTGTTATACCTTTTTAAATTGGATGGATGATGGTCACTAATTATGCTATGACGACGGCGAAGGAAGCCGAAAAACACGTCAGCATTAGTGACCACCATCCCGTGCTGCAGCCCTGTGTGCTGTATTTGTGGATTGTTGTACCTGCTTTTATAAACTAAATAAAGTTGACTTAATGTAATTTAAACAAGGAAGCACCGGATTTTCTTTACTTTGTTTCTTTCATAAATTTATTAACCCCTAAATCTAAGTCTAACCCTAACACCCCCTAACTTAAATATAATTAAAATAAATCTAAATAAAACCTACTATTAATAACTAAATAATTCTTATTTAAAACTAAATGCTTACCTGTAAAATAAACCCTAAGGCCTCCATTACATATAGAGCGTCGCCCGCAAAAGCCGGCGACGCCAGATTTTACGCGATTTTGGTATTACATATACGGCGTAGCATACAAGTTACGCCCATATATTTCACCCGTCGCTCACAATTTTTGCTCCCATAGGCTAACATGGGACCGCGTCGCATATCGGTATACAATATCCAGCGCAAGGCCTTACGTGGCGAAAATGGAGAAATCTTACTCCATTTTTATCTTGCCATAAAAGGCAGCCGTAGCAGGCCTTGCGCTGAGTATGGGAGCACCGTAACTCCATAAAATGCCTGCAAAAATAAACACCTAACGCAAGCGCAATGTCTATCTACCTGTCAACCACAATCCCCCACCGCAATAACTAATAAACTCTATTAACCCCTAAACCGCCATAGCCCACACCGCAATAAACCTATTCTAGTATTATCCCCTAAACCGCAATAGCCCACACCGCAATAAACCTATTCTAGTATTAACCCCTAAACCACCATAACCCACATAGCCTATTAAATCTATTATCCCCTAATCTGCCGCCGCCAACGTCGCCATCACTATAATAAAGTTATTAACCCCTAAACCTAAGTCTAACCCTAACCCTAACACCCCCCTAACTTAAATATTATTTAAAAAAATATAAATATTATTACTATTATTAACTAAATTATTCCTAATTAAAATTAAATACTTACCTATAAAATTAACCCTAAGATAGCTACAATATAATTAATAATTACATTGTAGCTATTTTAGGATTTATTTTTATTTTACAGGCAACTTTTTTTTTATTTTTTATTTTAACTAGGTACAATAGCTATTAAATATTTTTAATAGCTACCTAGTTAAAATAACTACAAATTTACCTGTAAAATAAATCCTAACCTAAGTTACAATTACACCTAACACTACACTATCATTAAATCAATTAAATTAATTAACTACAATTACCTAAAATTAAAATACAATTAAATAAAATGAAATAAACTATAGTACAAAAAAAACCCCTTAATTACATGAAGTTTAAACACCTAATAGAAGTTTAAAATCTAAGCCCCCTAATAAAATAAAAAAGCCCCCCAAAATAATAAAATTCCCTACCCTATACTAAATTACAAATAGCCCTTAAAAGGACTTTTTGCAGGGCATTGCCCCAAAGTAATCAGCTCTTTTACCTGTAAAAAAAGAAATACAACCCCCCAACATTAAAACCCACCACCCACACACCCAACCTTACTCTAAAACCCACCCAATCCCCCCTTAAAAAAACCTAACACTAACCCCTTGAAGACCACCCTACCTTGAGCCATCTTCACCCAGCCGGGCAGAAGTCTTCATCCGATCCATGCAGAGAGGTCCTCCAGCCGGGCAGAAGTCTTCATCCATTCATTTTTTATTTTATTAGGGGGCTTAGATTAGGTGTAATTAGTTTAAACTTCTTGTAAAAAAAAATTCTGTAATTTAGTGGGGGTTTTTTGTACTATAGTAATTTTATTTAATTGTATTTAATTTTAGGTAATTGTAGTTAATTAATTAAATTAATTTAATGATAGTGTAGTGTTAGGTTTAATTGTAATTTAGGTTAGGATTTATTTTACAGGTAAATTTGTAGTTATTTTAACTAGGTAGCTATTAAATAGTTATTAACTATTTAATAGCTATTGTACCTATTTAAAATAAATACAAAGTTGCCTGTAAAAAAATAAATCCTAAAATAGCTACAATGTAATTATGGCACCTGGTGGCACCTATGTGGATAAATGTATTTATCCACATAGGTGCCACCAAAGCTCTTTAGCTTGTAACTATCACACTAAAATATGAAATTATCATACATATATACAGTATATATATATATATATATATATATATATATATATATATATATATATATTGAACAGGGTTTGTTCTAATAGCGCTTGCAGAAGATGTTCCTCATAAGCATGTGAAAGGGAAAAAACAAAAATGGGAATATCCCCAAAATGAGTGATGAATTAATGAAATCAAAATGAATGATAATAAATGCTCACCTTTTGAATCACAGGGATCAACGATCAGCGACGAGTGAATACTAGTGGTGTATGCAGACACCAAACAGGAACACCACATATGATGAAAACAGGAGTAAATACACACAAAAAATAAAGGGTGGTGTGTATAGAGATTAATATAAATCAATATAAAAAATCAGGACCGGAGTCAGACACTGGTACCCGTGGAACAACGGAGGATAATTGTGGGAATCTCCTATTCTTACCACACTGTATTTGTGGACAGAGGGTAAAAGTGAAGGAAGTTCCTATTTAGTCTAAGTAATGATGGTTGCTGAGCGGTTGTAACGCTGGTGTGATCCAAACTGACAGGAATGGAAAAATAGCTGAGAGAAAGGTAGCTACACGGAGCAGCTCGCGATCAAACTCAGCGGGTGAATCGGAATTCCAGATGTGACATCACGAACGTGCGTCACGTGCCTTACGCGTTTCGTGAGCATATCCACGCTCACAAAACGCGTAAGGCACGTGACGCACGTTCATGATGTCACATCCGGAATTCCGATTCACCCGCTGAGTTTGATCTCAGCTATTTTTCCATTCCTGTCAGTTTGGATCACACCAGCGTTACAACCGCTCAGCAACCATCATTACTTAGACTAAATAGGAACTTCCTTCACTTTTACCCTCTGTCCACAAATACACGGCTAGATTTAGAGTTTTGTCGGTAAGGACCCACGTAGCTAACGCCGGCTTTTTTTTGGCCGCACCATAAAAATAACTCTGGTATTGAGAGTCCACATAAAGGCTGCGTTAGGCTCAAGACAGGAGCGTAGAGCATATTTAACGCAGCTTCAACTCTCGATACCAGAGTTGCTTACGGACGCGGCCAGCCTCAAAAAAGCCGCGTTCAGCTCCTAACGCAGCCCCATTGTTTGCTATGCGTAAACACTTCCTACGTCTGCAACTAACACCCTAACATGTACCACGAGTCTAAACACCCCTAACCTTACACTTATTAACCCCTAATCTGCCGCCCCCGCTATCGCTGACCCCTGCATATTATTTTTAACCCTTAATCTGCCGCTCCGTAAACCCCCGCTATTTACATTATCCTTATGAACCCCTAATCTGCTGCCCCTAACACCGCCAACCCCTATATTATATTTATTAACCCCTAATCTGCCGCCCACAATGTCGCCCCCACCTGCCTACACTTATTAACCCCTAATCTGCCGAGCGGACCGCACCGCTACTATAATAAAGTTATTAACCCCTAATCCGCCTCACTAACCCTATAATAAATAGTATTAACCCCTAATCTGCCCTCCCTAACATCGCCGACACCTAACTTCAATTATTAACCCCTAATCTGCCGACCGGAGCTCACCGCTATTCTAATAAATGGATTAACCCTTAAAGCTAAGTCTAACCCTAACACTAACACCCCCCTAAATTAAATATAATTTTAATCTAACGAAATTAATTAACTCTTATTAAATAAATTATTCCTATTTAAAGCTAAATACTTACCTGTAAAATAAATCCTAATATAGCTACAATATAAATTATAATTACATTGTAGCTATTTTAGGATTAATATTTATTTTACAGGCAACTTTGTAATTATTTTAACCAGGTACAATAGCTATTAAATAGTTAAGAACTATTTAATAGTTACCTAGTTAAAATAAGTACAAAATTACCTGTAAAATAAATCCTAACCTAAGTTACAATTAAACCTAGCACTACACTATCAATAAATTAATTAAATAAAATACCTACAATTATCTACAATTAAACCTAACACTACACTATCAATACATTAATTAAATACAATATCTACAAATAACTACAATGAAATAAACTAGCTAAAGTACAAAAAATAAAAAAGAACTAAGTTACAAAAAATAAAAAAATATTTACAAACATAAGAAAAATATTACAACAATTTTAAACTAATTACACCTACTCTAAGCCCCCTAATAAAATAACAAAGACCCCCAAAATAAAAAATGCCCTACCCTATTCTAAATTACTAAAGGTCAAAGCTCTTTTACCTTACCAGCCCTGAACAGGGCCCTTTGCGGGGCATGCCCCAAGAAGTTCAGCTCTTTTGCCTGTAAAAAAAAACATACAATACCCCCCGCCAACATTACAACCCACCACCCACATACCCCTAATGTAACCCAAACCCCCCTTAAATAAACCTAACACTAAGCCCCTGAAGATCATCCTACCTTGTCTTCACCTCACCAGGTATCACCGATCCGTCCTGGCTCCAAAATCTTCATCCAACCCAAGCGGGGGCTGGCGATCCATCATCCGGTGGCTGAAGAGGTCCAGAAGATGCTCCAAAGTCTTCATCCTATCCGGGAAGAAGAGGCGATCTGGACCGGCAACCATCTTGATCCAAGCGGTATCTTCTATCTTCATCCAATGACGACCGGCTCCATCCTGAAGACCTCCACCGCGGACCCATCTTCTTCCGGCGACGTCCAACTGAAGAATGACGGTTCCTTTAAGGGACGTCATCCAAGATGGCGTCCCTCGAATTCCAATTGGCTGATAGGATTCTATCAGCCAATCGGAATTAAGGTAGGAATATTCTGATTGGCTGATGGAATCAGCCAATCAGAATCATGTTCAATCCGATTGGCTGATCCAATCAGCCAATCAGATTGAGCTCGCATTCTATTGGCTGATCGGAACAGCCAATAGAATGCAAGCTCAATCTGATTGGCTGATTGGATCAGCCAATCGGATTGAACTTGATTCTGATTGGCTGATTCCATCAGCCAATCAGAATATTCCTACCTTAATTCCGATTGGCTGATAGAATCCTATCAGCCAATCGGAATTCGAGGGACGCTATCTTGGATGACGTCCCTTAAAGGAACCGTCATTCTTCAGTTGGACATAGCCGGAAGAAGATGGGTCCGCGGTGGAGGTCTTCAGGATGGAGCCGGTCGTCATCGGATGAAGATAGAAGATGCCGCTTGGATCAAGATGGTTGCCGGTCCGGATCGCCTCTTCTTCCCGGATAGGATGAAGACTTTGGAGCCTCTTATGGACCTCTTCAGCCACCGGATGATGGATCGCCAGCCCCCGCTTGGGTTGGATGAAGATTTTGGAGCCAGGACAGATCGGTGATACCTGGTGAGGTGAAGACAAGGTAAGATGATCTTCAGGGGCTTAGTGTTAGGTTTATTTAAGGGGGGTTTGGGTTAGATTAGGGGTATGTGGGTGGTGGGTTGTAATGTTGGGGGGGGTATTGTATGGTTTTTTTTACAGGCAAAAGAGCTGAACTTCTTGGGCATGCCCCGCAAAGGGCCCTGTTCAGGGCTGGTAAGGTAAAAGAGCTTTGACCTTTAGTAATTTAGAATAGGGTAGGGCATTTTTTATTTTGGGGGTCTTTGTTATTTTATTAGGGGGCTTAGAGTAGGTGTAATTAGTTTAAAATTGTTGTAATATTTTTCTTATGTTTGTAAATATTTTTTTATTTTTTGTAACTTAGTTCTTTTTTATTTTTTGTACTTTAGTTAGTTTATTTCATTGTAGTTATTTGTAGATATTGTATTTAATTAATGTATTGATAGTGTAGTGTTAGGTTTAATTGAAGATAATTGTAGGTATTTTATTTAATTAATTTATTGATAGTGTAGTGCTAGGTTTAATTGTAACTTAGGTTAGGATTTATTTTACAGGTAATTTTGTACTTATTTTAACTAGGTAACTATTAAATAGTTCTTAACTATTTAATAGCTATTGTACCTGGTTAAAATAATTACAAAGTTGCCTGTAAAATAAATATTAATCCTAAAATAGCTACAATGTAATTATAATTTATATTGTAGCTATATTAGGATTTATTTTACAGGTAAGTATTTAGCTTTAAATAGGAATAATTTATTTAATAAGAGTTAATTAATTTCGATAGATTAAAATTATATTTAACTTAGGGGGGTGTTAGTGTTAGGGTTAGATTTAGCTTTAGGGGTTAATACATTTATTAGAATAGCGATGAGCTCCGGTCGGCAGATTAGGGGTTAATAATTGAAGTTAGGTGTTGGAGATGTTAGGGAGGGCAGATTAGGGGTTAATACTATTTATTATAGGGTTAGTGAGGCGGATTAGGGGTTAATAACTTTATTATAGTAGCGGTGCGGTCCGCTCGGCAGATTAGGGGTTAATAAGTGTAGGCAGGTGGAGGCGACGTTGAGGGGGGCAGATTAGGGGTTAATAAATATAATATAGGGGTCGGCGGTGTTAGGGGCAGCAGATTAGGGGTACATAGCTATAATGTAGGTGGCGGCGCTTTGCGGTCGGCAGATTAGGGGTTAATTATTGTAAGTAGCTGGCGGCGACGTTGTGGGGGGCAGATTAGGGGTTAATAAATATAATACAGGGGTCGGCAGTGTTAGGGGCAGCAGATTAGGGGTACATAAGTATAACGTAGGTGGCGGTCGGCAGATTAGGGGTTAAAAAAATGTAATCGAGTGGCGGCGATGTGGGGGGGCCTCGGTTTAGGGGTACATAGGTAGTTTATGGGTGTTAGTGTACTTTAGAGTACAGTAGTTAAGAGCTTTATGAACCAGCGTTAGCCCAAAAAGCTCTTAACTACTGACTTTTTTCTGCGGCTGGAGTTTTGTCGTTAGATTTCTAACGCTCACTTCAGACACGACTCTAAATACCGGAGTTAGAAAGATCCCATTGAAAAGATAGGATACGCAATTGACGTAAGGGGATCTGCGGTATGGAAAAGTTGCGGCTGAAAAGTGAGCGTTAGACCCTTTTTTGAGTGACTCCAAATACCGGAGTTAGCCTAAAACCAGCGTTAGGAGCCTCTAACGCTGGTTTTCACGGCTAACGCCAAACTCCAAATCTAGGCCACAGTGTGGTAAGAATAGGAGATTCCTACAATTATCCTCCGTTGTTCCACGGGTACCAGTGTCTGACTCCGGTCCTGATTTTTTATATTAATTCATATTAATCTCTACACACACCACCCTTTATTTTTTGTGTGTATTTACTCCTGTTTTCATCATATGTGGTGTTCCTGTTTGGTGTCTGCATACACCACTAGTATTCACTCGTCACTGATCGTTGATCCCTGTGATCCAACAGGTGAGCATTTATTATCATTCATTTTGATTTCATTAATTCATCACTCATTTTGGGGATATTCCCATTTTTGTTTTTTCCCTTTCACATGCTTATGAGGAACATCTTCTGCAAGCGCTATTAGAACAAACCCTGTTCAAACTTTTCCCACTTTCAGTCTCACCAAGGAGGATTGAGACACCACTAATAGTTGCATACATTGGACTTTTTCATAGAGCATTTTATTGCATAACAACTTCTCTAATTTTGGCGCAACTACCTACTCCCCCCTTGTTTTCATATATATATATATATATATATATATATATATATATATATATATATATATATATATATATATATATATATATATATATTTATTTATATATATATATATATATATATATATATATAAATAATATTTGTATATACTATGCAAATATATAAAAAAAATAGTGTGTTTAGAAGGGGGACTAGTTTGGCTGGTATTTTTTCACAACAAAGGTCATAACCCAAGTTTTAGCTAAAAAAAATAGTAATCGTTCTTATTTTTATGAAAGATATTCCAATGCAAAAATATTTTATTTTTATTTTTAGCAATATTAATAACATGATGTTCAAATAATTTGCATCGTGATTACAAACTATTTTTGAACTTTAAATGTGTTTGCATAAGTGAGGCTTTTAATATGTTTGAAATCATTGAATTTATTTGAGAGGTTTTTGACTATTTATATTGATAGTTTTATATATATATATATATATATATATATATATATATATGCATGTATTTTGTATATGTGTGTTTATTTGTATGTTTTTATGTGTGTTTGTATATATGTGTGTATGTGTGTGAGTGGATGTAGGTATTTGTATGTGTGTGTATGTATTTTTACGTCTCTGTGCACATGTGTATGAGTGTATGTGTGTGAGTGTATGTGTATTTTTATTTGCATATTTTTATGTGTACATTTGAATTAGGTGGTGTACTGGGGAGGGCTCAAATGTGTTTTTGTGTGTTTACATATGTATGTATTTGTATAATTGTTTATGTGTGTATTTTTATATATATATATATATATATATATGTGTGTGTGTGTATGTGTGTATTTGTATGTGTGTATATGTGTTTTTATGCATTTGTTTATATATATATATATATATATATATATATATATATATATGTGTGTGTGTGTGTGTGAGTGTGTGAATGTGTGTTTTTATGAGTATGTCTGTATATATATATATATAAAACCAGTACACCGCAGTTTAGCACTCACGATACAATCCTTTTGACCAGGGTGCTCAGCAACATATTTCAACAAAAGCAGGCAGAGTCTGAGGATGGGGGTAGAACCCCAAAACGTCACTCTGTTGGAATAACGTTTTTTGCCACTTCAAACCCAGTGAGTTCCTGCTTTTGTTGGAGGTATATATATATATATATATATATATATATATATATACATATATTTGTATCTGTGTGTGTGCACATGTGTGTATGTTTGTTTATTTGTTGCTTTTCACTGCTATCAACAAGCTGCTGTACTGTCAGTACTAACTGTTATATCCCTTTATACCCTGCTATCAACAAGCTGCTGTACTGTCAGTACTAACTGTTATATCCCTTTATACCCTGCTATCAACAAGCTGCTGTACTGTTATTACTAATTGTTAAATCCCTTTATACACAGCTATCAACACGCTGCTGTACTGTCAGTACTATCTGTTATATTTATATGCTGTTATCAACAAGCTGCTGTACTATCTGTAGTATCTGTTTATTCCTTATATACACTGCTATCAACAAGCTGCTGTATTGTAAGTACTACCTGTTGTATACTTATATTTTCTGCTAGGCTAAAAAAGTTTACTTCCTTGATATTGTTAAAAGTCTCCTATTGAAAAGCTTTTGCAATTAATACAATGTTATTTAGTTATTTTTGTTAAATGTTTATAGATATGTTAATCTATAGCTACGCAAAAGAAATCTAAGTACAATCTTTCGGCTAGATTTAGAGTTTTGTCGGTAAAGACCCGCGTAGCTAACGCTGCTTTTTTTCCCAGCGCACCCTTAAGACAGTGCTGGTATTTAGAATTTTCTCAGGGGCTGCGTTAGGCTCAGAAAAGGGTGCGTTGAGCCTAATTTAGCTCCACTTCAACCCTCAATATCAGCGTTGCTTACAGTAGCGGTAAGCTGGAAAAACGTGCTCGTGCACGATATCCCCATAGGAAACAATGGGGCTGTTTGGGCTGAAAAAAAACCTAACACCTGCAAAAAAACAGCGTTCAGCTCCTAACGCAGCCCCTCTCTAAGTCTGCACCTAACACCCTAACATGAACCCCGAGTCTAAACACCACTAATCTTACACTTATTAACCCCTAATCTGCTGCCCCCGCTATCACTGACACCTGCTGTATATTATTAACCCCTAATCTGCCGCTCCTACATGATCCCTATGAACCCCTAATCTGCTGCCCCTAACATCGCCGACTCCTATATTATATTTATTAACCTCTAATCTACCCCCCCAACGTCGCCGCCACCTTACCTACACTTATTAACCCCTAATCTGCCGACCGGACCTCGTCGCCAATATAATAAATGTATTAACCCCTAAACCGCCGCACTCCCACCTCGCAAACACTATAATAAATAGTATTAACCCCTAATCTGCCCTCCTTAATATCGCCGCCACCTACCTACAATTATTAACCCCTAATCTCCCGCCCGCACCGTCGCAGCTACTATAATAAAATTATTAACCCCTAAACCTAACTCTAACCCTAACCCTAACACCCCCCTAACATAAATATAATTTAAATTAAACAAAATAATATTCCTAAAATTAAATAAAATAATCCTATTTAAAACTAAATAGTTACCTAGAAAATAAACCCTAATATAGCTACAATATAATTAATAATTACATTGTAGCTATTTTAGGATTTATATTTATTTTACAGGCAACTTTGTATTTATTTTAACTAGGTACAATAGCTATTAAAATCAAAATTACGTGTAAAATAAATCCTAACCTAAGTTACAAATACACCTAACACTACACTATCATAATAAAAGGCCAAGTGTGTTTGTCTGAAGCTGTCATGCGCAGTAGACAGCACAGCACGAGGACAAACACACCTGGCCTTTGAGAGTCCCTAAGTCTCTGCTCTGCAGTGCGAGCAGAAATGTGTGTGACCGAGCGTGGCCGGGGGCGTGGCCGAGCATGAAAGGGGCGTGGCCGAGCGTGAAGGGGTGGGCCCAGGCGGGCCATGAAAGGCTGTGCAGTCTGAGAGCTCAAAACAGCTCAAAAGAGGGGAGAGAGGGGGTAGGGAAAAGATAAGAAAGGGGAGAGAGAGATCAAGAGGGGAGAGAGAGATCAAGAGGGGAGATAAAGAGAGCACAAGAGAGGGAGCAAAAGAGAGGGGGAGAGACAGCAAAAGAGAGGGGGAGGGAGAGCAAAAGAAAGGGATCAGAGAGATCAAAAGAGAGGGGGGGAGAGAAAGAGAGGGGGAGGTTGGAGAGAGAGAGGGGGAGGAGAGAGAGAGAGGGGAGGAGAGAGAGAGAGGGGGAGGAAAGAGAGAGAGAGAGGGGAGAGAGAGGGGAGAGGGAGACAGAGAGGGGAGGGAGAGAGAGAGGGGAGGTAGAGAGAGAGGGGGAGGGAGAGAGAGAGGGGGAGGGAGAGAGAGAGGGGGAGGGAGAGAGAGAGGGGGAGGGGGAGTGAGAGAGAGGGGAGGGGAGTGAGAGAGAGAGGGGAGGGAGAGAGAGAGGGGAGGGAGAGAGAGAGGGGAGGGAGAGAGAGAGGGGAGGGAGAGAGAGAGGGGAGGGGGAGAGAGAGAGAGAGAGAGGGGAGGAGAGAGAGAGAGGGGGGAGGAAAGAGAGAGAGAGAGGGGAGAGAGAGGGGAGAGGGAGACAGAGAGGGGAGGGAGAGAGAGAGGGGAGGTAGAGAGAGAGGGGGAGGGAGAGAGAGAGGGGGAGGGAGAGAGAGAGGGGGAGGGGGAGTGAGAGAGAGGGGAGGGGAGTGAGAGAGAGAGGGGAGGGAGAGAGGGGAGGGAGAGAGGGGAGGGGGAGAGAGAGAGAGAGAGAGAGAGGGGAGGGAGAGAGAGAGGGGAGGGAGAGAGGGGAGGGAGAGAGGGGAGGGGGAGTGAGAGAGAGAGGGGAGGGGGAGTGAGAGAGAGGAGGGAGAGAGAGAGAGAGGGGAGGGAGAGAGAGAGGGGAGGGGAGGGAGAGAGAGAGGGGGAGAGAGAGAGAGGGGAGAGAGAGAGGAGAGAGAGGGGGGAGAGAGAGAGAGAGAGGGGAGAGAGAGAGGGGGAGAGAAAGAGGGGAGAAAGAGAGAGAGGGGGAGAGAGAGAGAGAGAGAGAGGGGGAGAGAGAGAGAGAGAGAGGGGGGAGAGAGAGAGAGAGAGAGAGAGAGGGGGGAGAGAGAGAGAGGGGGGGGAGAGAGAGAGAGATAGAGGGGAGAGAGAGAGATAGAGGGGAGAGAGAGATAAAGGGGGGAGAGAGAGAGATAGAGGGGAGAGAGAGGGGGGGGATAGAGAGGGGGGAGAGAGAGAGAGGGGGGAGAGAGAGCGCAAAAGAGTGGAGGGAGAGAGCACGCAAAAGAGAGGGGTGAGAGAGAGCGCAAAAGAGAGGGGTGAGAGAGCACAAAAGAGAGGGGGAGAGAGAGAGCACAAAAGAGAGGGGGAGAGAGAGCGCAAAAGAGAGGGGGAGAGAGAGAGCGCAAAAGAGGGGGGAGAGAGAGAGCGCAAAAGAGGGGGGGAGAGAGAGAGCGCAAAAGAGGGGGGAGAGAGAGAGCGCAAAAGAGGGGGGGATAGAGAGAGCGCAAAAGAGGGGGGAGAGAGAGAGCGCAAAAGAGAGGGGGAGAGAGAGCTCAAAAGAGAGGGGAGAGAGAGAGTGCAAAAGAGGGGGGAGAGAGAGCGCAAAAGAGGGGGGAGAGAGAGCGCAAAAGAGAGGGGGGGAGAGAGATCTCAAAAGAGAGGGGGAGAGAAAGCGCAAAAGAGAGGGGGGAGAGAGAGCAAAAGAGAGGGGCAAGGAGAGAGCGCAAGGGGTGGGACCGCTGTACCCTGCAAAAAATGGCCCGTGTAAACAGGCTTTAGGACTAGTTAATTAAATAAATTACCTACAATTAGCTAACTTAAAATACAAAAAATAAACTATTCTATAATACAAAAAACAAACAAACACTAAATTACAAAAAATAAAAAAGAATTACAAGATGTTTAAACTAATTACATCTAATCTAAGCCCCCTAATAAAATTAAAAATCCCCCCAAAATAAAAAAATGCCCTACCCTATTCTAAACTACCAAAGTAATCAGCTCTTTTACCAGCCCTTAAAAGGGCTTTTTGCGGGGCATTGCCCCAAAGTAATCAGCTCTTTTACCTGAAAATAAAAATACAATACCCCCCCAACATTACAACCCGCCACCCACATACCCCTACTCTAACCCACCCAAACCCCCCTTAAAAAACCTATTGCTAACCCACTGAAGATCATCCTACCTTGAGTCGTCTTCACCCAGCCGAGCCAAATTCTTCATCCAAGGTGCGCAGAGGAGGTCCTTCATCCGGTAGAAGTCTTCATCCAAGCAGGGCAAGAAGAGGTCCTCCATCCGGTAGAAGTGTTCATCCAGGTGGCGTCTTCAATCTTCATCCATCCAGAGCGGAGCGGAGCCATCTTCAAAGGAGCCGACGCGGAGCCATCCTCTTCAACTGACGATGAATGAAGGTTCCTTTAAGGGAAGTCATCCAAGATGGCGTCCCTTCAATTCTGATTGGCTGATAGGATTCTATCAGCCAATCGGAATTAAGGTAGAAAAAAATCTGATTGGCTGATGAAATCAGCCAATCAGATTGAAGTTCAATCCGATTGGCTGATCCAATCAGCCAATCGTATTGAGCTTGCATTCTATTGGCCGATCGGAACAGCCAATAGAATGTGAGCTCAATACGATTGACTGATTGAACCTTCATTCGTCGTCGGGAAGTCGTCGGTTGTAGAGGATGGCTCCGCGTCGCCTCCTTTGAAGATGGCTCCGCTCCGGATGGCTGAAGATTGAAGACGCTGCCTGGATGAACACTTCTACCGGATGGAGGACCTCTTCTTGCCCCGCTTGGATGAAGACTTCTACCGGATGAAGGACCTCCTCTGCGCACCTTGGATGAAGAATTCGGCTCAGCTGGGTGAAGACTACTCAAGGTAGGATGATCTTCAGGGGGTTAGCGATAGGTTTTTTAAGGGGGGTTTGGGTGGCTTAGAGTAGGGGTATGTGGTTGGTGGGTTGTAATGTTGGGGGGGTATTGTATTTTTATTTTCAGGTTAAAGAGCTGATTATTTTGGGGCATTGTCCTGCAAAAAGCCCTTTTAAGGGCTGGTTAAATTGCTGATTACTTTGGTAGTTTATAATAGGTTAGGGCATTTTTTTATTTTGGGGGGATTTTTTATTTTATTAGGGGGCTTAGATTAGGTGTAATTAGTTTAAACATCTTTTTTATTTTTTGTAATTTAGTGTTTGTTTTTGTATTATAGAATAGTTTTATTTTATTGTATTTTAAGTTAGCTAATTGTAGGTAATTTATTTAATTAATTTAATGATAGTGTAGTGTTAGGTGTATTTGTAACTTAGGTTTGGATTTATTTTACAGGTAATTTTGGACTTATTTTAACTAGGTAGCTATTAAATAGTTATTAACTATTTAATAGCTATTGTACCTAGTTAAAATAAATACAAAGTTGCCTGTAAAGTAAATATAAATCCTAAAATAGCTACAATGTAATTATTAATTATATTGTAGCTATATTAGGGTTTATTTTCTAGGTAAGTATTTCGTTTTAAATAGGATTATTTTATTTAATTTTAGGAATATTATTTCGTTTAATTTAAATTATATTTATGTTAGGGAGGTGTTAGGGTTAGAGATAGGTTTAAGGGGTTAATAATTTTATTATAGTAGCGGTGACGGTGTGGGCGGGAGATTAGGGCTTAAAAATTGTAGGTAGGTGGTGGCGATGTTAGGGAGGGCAGATTAGGGGTTAATACTATTTATTCTAGTGTTTGCGAGGCGGGAGTGCGGCGGCTTAGGGGTTAATACATTTATTATAGTGGCGGCAAGGTCCGGTCAGCAGATTAGGGGTTAATAAGTGTAGGTAAGGTGGCGGCGACGTTGGGGGGGCAGATTAGGGGTTAATAAATATAATATAGGGGTCAGCGATGTTAGGGGCAGCAGATTAGGGGTTTATAGCTAAAATGTAGGTGGCGGCGGTGTCCGGTCGGCAGATTAGGGGTAAAAAATTTATATTAGAGTGGCGGCGATGTAGGAGGCCTTGGTTTAGGGGTACATAGGTAGTTTATAGGTGTTAGTGTACTTATTAGCACAGTAGTTAAGAGCTTTATATTCACGCGTTAGCCCATAAAGCTCTTAACTACTGACTTTTTTTGGCGGTAGGAGTCTTGTCGGTAGAGGGTCTACCGCTCACTTCTTCCAAGACTCCAAATACCAGCGTTAGGCAGATCCCATAGAAAAGATAGGATATGCAATTGGTGTAAGGGGATCTGCGCTAGCCTGGAGTCGCGGTGAGGAAGTGATCGTTAGGCCCTTTCCTGGCTTACTCTAAATACCAGCAGGCGGCCAAAAGCAGCGTTAGGACCCCTTAATGCTGCTTTTGACGGCTAACGCAGAACTCTAAATCTAGCCGTAAGTCTTTAGAACTATGGACTATGGCTATAAATATAGCATTATCTTTAATATACATTTTGTCCCCAGCAGAAACCCTAGAAACGTGTCATTGTCATTTTTAGTAATGTTAGGTTTTTTTAGTGTAAGCTTAAGTTTTATTTTTATTTCACAGGTAAGTTTGTTTTTATTTTAACTAGGTAGTTAGTAAATAGTTATATTGTAGCTAGCTTAGGTTTTATTTTCAGTTCACAGGTAAGTTTGTATTTATTTTTAAATAGTTACGGCTAGATTACATGTTTTGCGGTAAGAGCTGCTCGGTATAACTTGCACGTTATTGTCACCGCTCACTTCCCTACAGCGCTGGTATTACAGGTTTACAAAAACCCGGCGTTATCAGGCAAAAAGTGAGCGTAAAGCAAAAATGAGCTCCATACCGCACTCCAATACCAGCGCTGCTGAAAGCTGTGGTGAGCTAGTTTTATGTGCTTGTGCACGATTTTCCCATAGACATCAATGGGGAGAGCCGGCTGAAAAAAAGTTAACACCTGCAAAAAAGCAGCGTAAAGCTCCTTAAGCAGCCCCATTGATTCCTATGGGGAAACAACATTTATGTTTACACCTAATACCCTAACATGAACCCCGAGTCTAAACACCCCTAATCTTACACTTATTAACCCCTAATCTGCCACCCCCAACATCGCCGACACCTACATTATACTTATTAACCCCTAATCTATCGCCCCCGACATCGCCAACACCTACATTATACTTATTAACTCCTAATCTGCTTCTCCGGACATCGCCGCCACTATAATAAACATATTAACCCCTAAACTGCCGCACTCCCGCATCACAAACACTAGTTAAATGTTATTATTCCCTAATCTGCCACCTACCTACATTTATTAACCCCTAATCTGCCACCCCCAACATCACTATAATACATTTATTAACACCTAAACCAAAGTCTAACCCTAACACCCCCTAACTTAAATATAATTAAAATAAATCTAAATAAAACCTACTATTAATAACTAAATAATTCCTATTTAAAACAAAATACTTACCTGTAAAATAAACCCTGAGCTAGCTACAATATAACTAATACTTACAATGTATCTAGCTTAGGTTTTATTTTTATTTCACAGGCAAGTTTCTATTTATTTTAACTAGGTAGACTAGTTAGTAAATAGTTATTAACTATTTACTAGCTAACTAGCTAAAATAAATACAAATGTACCTGCAAAATAAAACCTAACCCGTCTTACAATAAAACCTAACCTTAAACTACAATTAAATACATTACCTAAATTAAATACAATTACCTAAATTACAAAAAAACAAACACTAAATTACACAAAATAAAAAAAGAAATTATCAGATATTTAAACTAATTACACCTAATCTAATAGCCCTATCAAAATAAAAAAGCCCCCCAAAATAAAATAAAAAAACCCTAGCCTTTTGCGGGACATTGCCCCAAAGAGATCAGCTCTTTTACCTGTAAAAAATAAAAATAAAAACAACCCCCCAACAGTAAAACCCACCACCCACACAACCAAACCCTCAAATAAAAATCTAACTAAAAAAACCTAAGCTCCCCATTGCCCTGAAAAGGGCATTTGGATGGGCATTGCCCTTAAAAGGGCATTTAGCTCTTTTTCAATTGCCCAAACCCTAGAAGAAGGTGACCTTTCATTAGTAATCTGAAAATAAAGTTAACAATCGAATAACTATACCATAACATGTAATAATTTAACTTGGAATTGAGTGAATAAAAAGTTCTCGAGTGTTGGGGGTTGAATAAAGAATCTGTAGTTCGTTCCTTAATAATGGGTAGAAAAGAGGGAGGGGATTTGGGCAGTTTACAATGCTGTTTCACACTCTGTGGGCATTCTACAGGGAGTAAGTTTGAAGCTGGGTTGATGTTGGGATAAAAGAAAGTTCCTTCTAATCAAATGTTAGATGTGTTCTTTTTCTTAATATTCTGCAGTTCCGTGGTCAGTGAGGTTTCAGGTTGGGTCAGTAGCAAAAAAAACCCTAGCCTAAACTAAACTATGTTATGGTAATTGTAAATGTGTTTCTTCTTTACTTTGGCATAGTAGACCATTCTGCGCGTTTGAGGATTAGGTGCCATTTTCTTTTGAGATTGGGAGTCTTAGGTGTTGTCTTGGGAAGGAATGGTTGAGGTATGTTCAGCTGCTTATAGAACTGGTCCAGGTCCTCTGGGTCTTTATATGTAAAGGTTTTATCCTCTTTGGTTACCTTGATGGCAAACGGGAAACCTCACCTGTAGTGAATCCCCTGTATTGTAAGTAATGGGGGACGTACTGACTGGGCTTCTTTGTGTTTCGCTACTGTAATGGCACTGAGGTCCGTGTACATTTGAGGAGAGTCTTCTCTGAAACGTATTGGGTATTTTTTCCTGGCTGCTTGCAGAATTCTTTCTTTTTCGGTGTATTTATAGCATTAAAGTATTATGTCCCGTGTGGGGCTGAGGCTGCTGGCTTAGACCGTAGAGCTCTATGTGCTCTATCAAGGCAGATGGTTTAATCTCTTTCAGCTTCTAGGAGGTATTTAAAAACATTTTGGAGGCAGGATGGCAACTGAGGAGGGAGGAATTTCTCTTGGAACACCTCGTATTCTCAGATTTTGGAGTTGACCTCTATTGTCTAAATCCTCTACTTTAGTTTGCAGTTGTAGGATAGTTGTTGTTGTAGGGCTGCTGTACTGTTAGTAGTAACTGTTATATCCCTTTATATGCTGTTAGCAACAAGCTGCTTTACTGTAAGTAGTAAATGTTATATCCATGTATATGCTGTTATCAACAAGCTGCTGTACTGTTAGTACTAACTGTTATATCCCTGTATATGCTGTTATCAACATGCTACTGTACTGTTAGTACTAACTGCTATATCTCTGTATATGCTGCTATCAACAAGCTACTGTACTATTAGTAGTAACTGTTATATCCCTGTATATGCTGTTATCAACAAGCTGTGTACTGTAAGTAGTAAATGTTATATCCCTGTCAGGGGTGTATTTATGCCTAGGCCAACAAGGCCGGTACCTACAGCGTCAGATTTGGGGGAACGGCACTCTGGCACTTATATGTTGGCAACTGCATATATTTATTTATTTTATTTTTTCCGCTAAAATTTAATTTTTTTGTGTCCCGTAGAAACAGATAAATCAAAAAGTGGATGCATGGAAGTTGGAAGTAAAAGTTGCTGTATCGTGTCATAGTATAGTTAATATCAAACAAAATCATCTGATTCCATCATTCCAAGGCAGCACTTTTTAACAGAGTTACAGAGCCAAGCCAACCAATTAGTATTTAAAGCAGCCAGGGCCCAGGCACATAAAGAATAATAGTAAGTATTCACTGCTCAACTCACTCATCATACCTGTTCGTATTGTGCAGCGTATTGTGCAGCTTTATTGACAGTTAAGTCAGTTATAGAAATACATGTGGAGTCGATTTTTAATGTCCACATCTATTTCTATAAACTGACTTTCTGTCTATAAAGCTGCACAATACAACAGGTATATTAGTGATTGAGCTGAGCAGTGAGTACTTACTATTATTCTTTATGTGCCTGGGCCCTGGCGGCTTTAAATGCTAATTGGTTGGCTTGGCTCTGTAACTCTGTTAAAAAGTGCTGCCTTGGAATAATGGAATCGGATGATTTTGTTTGATATTAACTATACTATGATACGATACAGCAACTTTTACTTCCTACTTCCATGCCTCCACTTTTTTATTTATCTGTTTCTACGGGACACTGCATGAATTCTTGTTACACATTTATCTGTGATTTACAGAACAGGGAGGAACTTCTGATTTCTGGGAAATCTTTGCTGTAAGCAGCTTCCAACCCAACTTAGGCCTCGCTTCCATTGAGTCGTTAAAAATGGAGCCGTAAGCTACCGAAGCGGACGACAGCTAAAAGTAATTTACGGCTCCATTTTAGTACCAGGTTTCCATTGAAAAGATTAGCGTGTTGCGCGCAGTCGCTCTTTTCGGCCGTACGTAAGTTTGCGTTGCCAACCGATGTCGTATTTGTCGAAAAGCACGCCATAACAAGTGCATTGCCATGGTAACCCGACCTCTGTCTATAAGAATAACGGTTTGCGCCTGCGCTCTTTACCTGTGATCGCCTCTAGAGAGAAAGACACGGGAGCTAGTTGCGTTGGTAGGAGTTTTGGGTTTCTGAGAGTTGTTTGAGAGTTAGTGGAGAGTTTGATATTTGATTTTCATATATTCTTATTGTAGGCCTCATATAATATTAGGAACACACACACACATCCATACATTAGTTAATTAACACACATTAGTTTATACACACAAATGCACACACACACACATACACACTTTTATTTGATACAAACACATTCACATTTTTTTTTTTTTCATTAACCCCCATATCCCCATCTTCCTTTATTACTCCTTTCATTAATCCCCTTATTCCACTTCCCATCCCCCCTTTGACTACCCTTCCCTTCCTCACTATATAACTTGTTTTTTTATATATACATTTTTCCCATCCTATTTTTTTTTTTTAGATCCCATATTTTTTGGTTCATTTGACTATATAGCTCACCCCTTTCTTCATTTGCATCCCTTATTATTTTTCTATATGTATTGAGATTATATATAGCATCCCTGGGCAAAGGTTTCATTTTGAACAGGTAGATATTTTATTTATGTTTATAATATTTTACCAGGAAAGATACATTGAGATTTCTATAGTTTTCAAGTATGTCCTGGGTACACAAAACATTGCATTGATACAATGGGTACAATAAAAAAAAAAAAATAATACATATGCCCAAAAATTTAACATAGAACAGGTAGGAAATATATCATCAACAATGACAGGTGCATTCTGTTTTGAGATATGTAGAGAGGGATCTCTTAAAGGATATTAGGCATGGGGAAGGTTTAAAAGTGTGCGGGAGGTCGTTCCATAATTGTGGTGCTTGCATATATTTTTATATGCACATACATATTGAAATTTCTATGACAACATGGGTGCAAATATTCCTATACATAGGACCAATAAATGTAGCATATATAATGTTATTTGTACATTGAAACACTCCTAAAAAATTTTTGATTTGCAATTTCAATGAGAAACAGGCCTCAAAAAGCTCTTTTTTCCTCCTTTACACCTAGTTGAGCTGGGGGTAATATGTCTCAATGTATCGACAGCCTCCGACAGTGTATTAACGGTTAGCGCTTTCAATGGAAACCTGGTATAATTTATCGATTAACGGCTTCTATTACTTTCTATGGGACGCGAAAATCTTTTCGGCAGCCGAAGTCCAGAAGCCGATATAGAGGTATAACGCACCATTGGAAACAGTCGTTAAACGCTATTGCTTTCGACAGCATATTTAACGGTTTGCGAGTGCACGCAAACTGAATTACGACTCAATGGAAGCGAGGCCTTACTTTTTTATGGGATTTTCTAAAGTCATTGGCTCCTGGTGACCATTCATATGGATGGAGTAATAATGACTTTAATATTGCAAGTCACTAGTGATGTGATGCAGACACAGTTGTTCATAAAGCCCACTGTTACTGGGTTGTGGAGAAAGGGGCTTTACAAGTTTATTAGCTAAAAAAGTTGGCATTACTAGGTGATTAGTTTTTTATTTACTAAAAACAGATGTACCGTATATGAGTGATTGAGCTGAGCAGTGAGTACTTACTATTATTCTTTATGCGCCTGATTTAAATGCTAATTGGTTGGCTCTGTAACTCTGATAAAAAGTGCTTGGAATTGGATGATTTTGTTTGATAACTATACTATGATGACACTGATATACAGCAACTTTTACTTCCACTTGCTTTTTTTATGGGATTTGTGCTAATTCAACCTACCCGAGACTGTATGCAAGCTTTTTACAAGCCCTGGCTGGGGAAAATGTAATTTTAAAATTCAGCAGCAGCAAAAAAAAGAAAAAAAAAAAAAAAGAAATCTCAACTCACTCCCTAACCAAAAAAATGATATGTCCAAAAATGACCTCAATCCAGGTGGTGGTGGTGGTGGTGGTGGGGGGGGGGGGTAACAGGATTCTGAGTGCCTAGGGCAGCACAAAACCTAAATACGCCCCTGATCCCTGTATATGCTGTTATCAACAAGCTGCTGTACTATTAGTAGTAACTGTGATATCCCTATATATGCTGTTATCAACAAGCTGCTGTACTGTTAGTAGTAACTGTTATATCAATGTATATGCTGCTATCAATAAGCTGCTGTACTGTTAGCCCTAACTGTTACATCCCTTTATACACTGTTATCAACATGCTACTGTACTCTCAGCACTATCTGTTTTATCTATGTATATGCTGCTGTCCCTGTACTGTATATGGTGCAGTTAACATGCTACTGTACTCTCAGCACTATCTATTATATCCATGTATATACTGTTATCAACAAGCTGCTGTACTGTCAGTACTAACTGTTATATCCCTGTATATGCTGCTATTAATATGCTACTGTACTCTCAGCACTATCTGTTATATCCATGCATATGCTGGTATCAACAAGCTGCTGTACTGCTAGTAGTAACTGTTATATCCCTGTCCAAACCCTTGATATTGTTAAAGATCCCCTTATTGAAAAGCATTTGCAATTAATACAATCGGCTAAATTACAAGTTTTGCAGTATGACTTTTAATGCTAAAAAATTGATCATTACCCTGGAATAGCCAGGAACGCATATTACGAGTCGCTGCGGTATAGTTATACCGCAAGCATTTAACGCAACGTCCATTCCGCACTCAAAAAAAAAAATGATGTCTGTGTGGGATTTTCATAGCGCCCATATTACAGGTTTTGCGTTCAGGCTAAAAAGATTGCGTTACAGCCTACACCGACATGATCCATACTGCCGTCTGAGACCAGTAATTATAAATTTTGTGTAGCAAAAATGTTTCACAAAACTCATATCTATATAATGTTACAAAGTACACTAGCACCCATAAACTACTTATTTACCCCTAAACTGCAACCCTCCCGCATCGCAAACACTATATTAAACTTATTAACCCCTAATCTGCCGCCCACCCACATCGCGACCATTAAATACAGTTACCATTTTGAAACGGCTACCTTGCATGCAACTTCAGTATACGGTGGTGACAGTATGAAGAGGACGCTTTGCGCAGGATGTCATCACCGGTCCAGGATAACTCTACTCCGTGCCGCCGAGATGAAGATAGAAGACACACCAGCGATGGATGAAGATATCGCCACCTGGATGAAGACTTCTCGCCGCCTGGATGGAGATGGATATCCAGACTTCAGGAACCGTGAGTAGATATTCTGGGGTTAGTGTTAGGTTGTTTTTTTTTGGGGTGTTTTTTTTTCAGATTAGGGCTTTGGGCAAAGTATAAAAGAGCTGAATGCCCTTTTAAGGGCAGTGAAAAAGAGCTGAATGCCCTTTTAAGGGCAATTCCCATACAAATGTCCTTATAGGGGCAATGGGTAGCTTAGGGATTTTTTTAGAGTTAGGTTTTTTTATTTTGGGGGGTTGGTTGGGTGGTGGGTTTTACTGTTGGGGGGACTATTTTTTGCCAGGTAAAAGAGCTGTTTAACTTATGGCAATGCCCTACAAAACAACCTTTTAAGGGGTATTGGTAGTTTATTGTAGGTTAGGGTGTGTTTTTATTTTGGGGGCTTTTTTATTTTTATAGGGCTATTAGATTAGGTGTAATTGTTTTTATGCTTGATATTTTCGTTTATTATTTTTTGTAATCTTAGAGTTTTAATTTTTTTTCGTAGTGTTAGGATTTTTACATTTGTAATTTAGATTTTTTAATTGTTAGTTTTTTTAATTTTATTACAATAGTTATGTTAGGTTAATTTATAGTTTAAACTTAGTTTTTTTTTATTTTACAGGTAAGTTTTTATTTATTTTAAGATAGTTATATTGTAATTTTAATTTAAAATTAGGGGGGTGTTAGGTTTAAGGGTTAATAGTTTAATTTAGTGTTTTGCAATGTGGGGGGCCGGCGGAATAGGGGTTAATAATTATATTTAGTGTCGCGATGTCGAGGAGCAGCAGATTAGGGGTTAATAACTTTATTTAGTGTTGGCCGTGTCAGGGGAGGCGGATTAGGGGTGTTTAGACTAGGGGTTTATGTTAGGGTGTTAGGTTTAAATGTAAATTTATTATTCCCATAGATATCAATGGGGTTGCGTTACAGTGATTTGCCATTCTGCACTTCAGGTGTTAGGTTTTTTTCTAAAACTTTCTCCACATTGATGTCTATGGGGGAACACGTGCACGAGCACGTAAACTCAGCCCTTGGCTTTTGTGCGGTATGAAGCTTAACGCACCATAACACACAGCACAAGGAGACTTTTTTGAGTAACTCGTAATGGCAGCGCTATGGAGAGTACAAAAACGCAATTTTTTTGGCGTTAGTTTTGCACCCTGTTTATCACAAAACTCGTAATCTAGGTGAATGTTATTTAGTTATTTTTGTCAAATGTTTATAGATATGTTAGTTCATTCATTTTTGGGATATGGAGGTTTCAATTAAGGTTGATCAAATTTTGACTCAGACTTTTTTTAAACCTGTGGATTCAAAGTACATTCACAAGAGCTGTCATTTTATTTAATGGAAGAAAAATATACCCAAGGGGGACAGTTTATTCTTGAGGTTCGAAGGTTCGAAGAACCTGCTCTAGTCTTGAAAGTTATGATGCACAATCTGCAATACTTGTGAAAAGGTTTGAAAGACAGGGGCTATGATACGTCAACTGTAGATGAAACAAGGGCAATGGTTAGAAACATTGCGAGGACAGATTTATTGGTTCATAAAGAATTTAACAAAGATAATAAGAGGGCAGACAAAGAGGATGAGAGATTATGGAATCCATGTATTACAAACTATACATCCCAACATCAATATATAAGAAATATCATTTTTAAACATTGGCACCTTATTAAAAAAGACACAGTTTTGGAAGACAAAGTTAGTGAAAATCCCAAAATTATATATAGGAGGACGAGAAATTATAAAAATATATGAGCACCCAGTGAATATAGAAATAGTAAAAAGAAGTCATATAAAAGTGATCTAAATGGAACTCAATTAAAAGGTTTTTCCCCTGAAACGGGTAAATTTTGTTCCAAATTGAAAACAGTAAAATCCACATGCAGGTTACAGGAAAAAAATTAATATAAAGATTCTAATGAAGTGTTCAGGCAGAAACATAATCAGTCTGATCCAGTGTTCAAGCAATTTACAGAACCTTAGGTAAACTAGCAGGACACTAAGAAATAGGATTGGAGAACATCTTCTAATCATTGGGCATAGGGTTGAGGACACTGCTCTCTACAAACAATTAAGTTCATTATATTCAGCTTTTAAATTGTGGGGAAAATACAAGAGGTGGGAATATAGAACGTAAATGATTGAAACTTCTACACGTTCATGACGCTAGCCACTTTAGAGTTAAATTCTGACATGTACATTAACCATATTTCATAAATGTTTCAATTAGGATGTTATTATCATATTGTATTGCAAAACGTTTTTTTATGAAAGTTTAATAGTTAATATCCACAGGGTTGGATACTATATGAATTGCATAATGTTGTTACAACAGTTGTGCATGTATATATTAAAACTATGTATTGAGGGGGGGGGTATCTAAGCCACAGCCATGATAAGTCACAAACCTCTATGGGGCCGATTTATGAAAGTGCCAGCAGACATGATATGATGTAGCGTATAATTTCCGCTGCACATCGCTAAATGCCGACAGCATACGCTGTCTGCATTTATCATTGTGCAATGCCCCCCCCAATCGACCGCTAGCAGGGGGTGTCAATCAGTCCGATCGTATAGGATCGGGCGGATTTATGTCTGCAGCCTCAGAGCAGGCGGACAAGTTATGGAGCAGTGGTCTTTAGACCGCTGCTTGATAACTGCTGTTTCCGGCAAGCCTGAAGGCTTGAGTGGAAACAGGGGCATCAAGCTCCATTCGGAGCTTGATAATTCGGCCCATATAGCTATTACTGAAACATGAGTAATCAGCCTAATTATCTCTTCCTTAAATATATCAACCTTAACCAAAGTTTTGTATACCTACTAAAGAAAAGACTGAGTTGGCAGAACCTACTTTTTTATGATCTGTTAAGTAGAAGACTCAAATCGGACCTTCTAAGCTTAAAGGAGGAGGCTTACAACACCTGGTCAAACACCCCCCCCCCCCCCCCCAGGTTTAGAAACTAGTCAGGTAGAGCTCTTTTAGAATTGATATCTCATAAGATGGAGAGCCACTACAGTTACTTTGTGAGGCTCATAGAAGCAGAGCGAGCTAATGACCTTGATAGAGAAAAGATTTGAAGATCGGTTATAACTACCACTGATCTAAAGGATGTGAAAACAGAGATGTGTGATGGAGGGCTTCATTCTGATTGAGATGAGGCTATCTCAGCAGATAATCTACTAGTGGATTCCAGAGTAAACTTAATTGGTATCAATACAGTGCCTGCAGTTGAAGGGTTGCAACTGGGCTCCCAGGCGATGCGGCTGGTCGCTAAGGGATCTACTTTACCGAATACACCACATCCGAGCGTCAACCACTATATTGAGGCAAAGATCTGCACTCATTCACTTTTTCTACCTTACCTTGACAGATAATTATTGCCTCCTACATCTCCAGGCACTTGAGAGTGTAGCAGGATGGAACATTCAAAGAGACTCTGTAACATATGTTCTATGTATAGGGTAATAAGTGATCTCCAGCTCTAGATGGTAGGATTACTCTCTATCATGCAAACCCATTTACCCATTTTGTTTAGAGATTTTTATTACCTTAGTTTCCATGTAACACATGCTTTTATGTTGAGTAACTGTACAGAATGGTACATATCCCCCATTATTGAAATAACAACCAATTTTTACCACTACAAGAATGCATCTCAATATACTTCAGTAAATCAACATTATTTGCCATTTAAACCACTGTAGATGGCTTGAAACTTATACCATGCATGCAAATAATAACCACTATACTGTAACACGCATATGTGCTACTCATGTTTTAATTGTAAGTTCCTACTTTACTACCATAGCTGATAATAGCCATCAGTGCCAACGCCTCACTAATCCAAACTCATGCTATTTAGAGAACCGCAATGTATGCATATTGGTGTCAGTTCATTATATCTACGATCCTTTAACATTTAATTTACTTAAGTCAACCAGTTAAATATCTATGGATATCTGGTATATCAATTACACTCTACTACACTGTTTACACTTTTCTCTAGTATGTATGCGAAATGGCTTGATCCTTTCACTAGAGGGTCCACATGCGTATAATAGCTTACGTTCCTCAGCAAAAGTTCCTTATTTTTAATCCTAAATTATTAGCATATGGTAGATTCAGTCATTTCTACTTACATAATTGCTCTTGGATGTTACATTTATATTATACCATTTTGTTCTATCTCAAATGCTTTTATTTTTATCCAAAGATACAACCATAGTTCAGTTACATAATATGTTTTTCAACTTAACAGTTACTAGTTATACTCTATAATTCTAGTATTTTGCAAAGGTCCAAGAGCGAACATTTCTAATCTAAGTTCTTTACAACAGGTATATTAGTGATTGAGCTGAGCATACTTACTATTATTCTTTATGTGCCTGGGCCCTGACTGCTTTAAATGCTAATTGGTTGGCTTGGCTCTGTAACTCTGTTAAAAAGTGCTGCCTTGGAATAATGGAATCGGATGATTTTGTTTGATATTAACTATACTATGATACGATACAGCAACTTTTACTTCCTACTTCCATGCCTCCACTTTTTGATTTATCTGTTTCTACGGGACACTGCATGAATTCTTGTTACACATTTATCTGTGATTTACAGAACAGGGAGGAGCTTCTGATTTCTGGGAAATCTTTGCTGTTAGCAGCTTCCAACCCAACTTACTTTTTTATGGGATTTTCTAAAGTCATTGGCTCCTGGTGACCATTCATATGGATGGAGTAATAATGACTTTAATATTGCAAGTCACTAGTGATGTGATGCAGACACAGTTGTTCATAAAGCCCACTGTTACTGGGTTGTAGAGAAAGGGGCTTTACAAGTTTATTAGCTAAAAAAGTTGGCATTACTAGGTGATTAGTTTTTTATTTACTAAAAACAGATGTACCGTATATGAGTGATTGAGCTGAGCAGTGAGTACTTACTATTATTCTTTATGCGCCTGATTTAAATGCTAATTGGTTGGCTCTGTAACTCTGATAAAAAGTGCTTGGAATTGGATGATTTTGTTTGATAACTATACTATGATGACACTGATATACAGCAACTTTTACTTCCGCTTTTTTTATGGGATTTGTGCTAATTCAACCTACCTGAGACTGTATGCAAGCTTTTTACAAGCCCTGGCTGGGGAAAATGTAATTTTAAAATGGATGAGCAGCAGCAAAAAAAAGAAGAAAAAAAAGAAAAGAAATCCCAACTCACTCCCTAACCAAAAAAACGATATGTCCAAAAATAACCTAAATCCAGGGGGGGGGGGGGCAACAGGATTCTGAGTGCCTAGGGTAGCACAAAACCTAAATACGCCCCTGATCCCTGTATATGCTGTTATTAACGAGCTGCTGTACTATCAGTAGTAACTGTTATATCCCTATATATGCTGTTTTCAACAAGCTGCTGTACTGTTAGTAGTAACTGTTATATCTATGCATATGCTGCTATCAATAAGCTGCAGTACTGTTAGCCCTAACTGTTACAACCCTTTATACACCGTTATCAACATGTTACTTTACTATCAGCACTATCTGTTTTATCTATGTGTATGCTGCTATCCCTGTACTGTATATGGTTCAGTTATCATGCTATTGTACTCTCAGCACTATCTATTATATCCATGTATATACTGTTATCAACAAGCTGCTGTACTGTCAGTACTAACTGTTATATCCCTGTATATGCTGCTATTAACATGCTGCTGTACTCTCAGCACTATCTGTTATATCCATGCATATGCTGGTATCAACAAGCTGCTGTACTGCTAGTAGTAACTGTTATATCCCTGTATATGCTGTTATCAACATGCTACTGTACTCTCAGCACTATCTCAGCACTATCTGTTATATCCATGTATATGCTGCTATCAACAAGCTGCTATACTATTAGTAGTAACTGGTATATCCCTGTATATGCTGCTATCAACATGCTGATGTACTCTCAGCACTATCTGTTATATCCCTTTATACACTGCTATAAACAAGCTGCTGTACTGTAAGTAGTAAATGTTATATCCTTGTATATGCTGCTATTAACATGCTGCTGTACTCTCAGCATTATCTGTTATATCCAAGCATATGCTGCTATCCCTGTACTGTATATGGTGCAGTTAACATGCTACTGTACTCTCAGCACTAACTGTTATATCCCTTTATACACTGCTATCAACAAGCTGCTGTACTGTCAGCACTATCTGTTATATCCCTTTATACGCTGCTATTAACAAGCTGCTGTACTGTCAGCACTATCTGTTATATCCCTGTATATGCTGTTATCAACATGCTACTGTACTCTCAGCACTATCTGTTATATCCATGTATATGCTGCTATCAATAAGCTGCTTTAATGTTAGTAGTAACTGGTATATCCCTGTATATGCTGCTATCAACATGCTGCTGTACTCTCAGCACTACCTTTTATATCCATGCATATGCTGCTATCAACAAGCTGCTGTACTGTTAGTAGTAACTGTTATATCCCTGTATATGCTGCTATTGACATGCTACTGTACTCGCAGCACTATCTGTTATATCCAAGCATATGCTGCTATCCTTGTACTGTATATGGTGCAGTTAACATACTACTGTACTCTCAGCACTATCTGTTATATCCCTTTATACACTGCTATCAACAACCTGCTGTACTGTCAGCACTATCTTTTATATCCCTTTATACGCTGCTATTAACAAGCTGCTGTACAATCAGCACTATCTCTTATATCCCTTTATACGCTGCTATCAACAAGCTGCTGTACTGTCAGAACTATCTGTTATATCCCTGTATATGCTGCTATCAACATGCTACTGTACTGTCAGCACTATCTGTTATATCCCTGTATATGCTGCTATCAACAAGCTGCTGTACTGTCAGAACTGACTGTTATATCCCTGTATATGCTGCTATTAACAAGCTGCTGTACTGTCAGCACTATCTGTTATATCCCTGTATATGCTTATTTGCTTAAAAAAACAATCCTGTTCTTTTTAAAGAGAATCTACTGAATTTGCTAAATCAACCTCATTAGGTAGAAAAGTCCAAACCCTTGATATTGTTAAAGATCCCCTTATTGAAAAGCATTTGCAATTAATACAATCGGCTAGATTACAAGTTTTGCGGTATGACTTTTAATGCTGAAAAATTGGCCATTACACTGGAATAGCCAGGAACGCATATTACGAGTCACTGCGGTATAGTTATATTGCAAGCATTTTAGCCTGTAACGCAACGTCCATTCCGCACTCAAAAAAAATTATGTCTGTGTGGGATTTTCATAGCGCCCATAATACAGGTTTGCATTCAGGCTAAAAAGATTGCGTTACAGCCTACACCGACATGATCCATACCGCCGTCTGAGACAAGTAGTTACAAATTTTGTGTAACAAAAATGTTTCACAAAACTCGTAACTAAAATGTGACAAAGTACACTAGCACCCATAAACTACATATTTACCCCTAAACTGCAACCCTCCCGCATCGCAAACACTATATTAAACCTATTAACCCCTAATCTGCCGCCCACCCACATCGCGACCATTAAATACAGGTACCATTTTGAAACGGCTACCTTGCATGCAACTTCAGTATACAGCGGTGACAGTATGAAGAGGACACTTTGCACAGGATGTCATCGCTGGTCCAGGATAACTTCACTCCATGCCGCCGGGATGAAGATAGAAGACAAACCCACGATGGATGAAGATGTCGCCACCTGGATGAAGACTTCTCGCCGCCTGAATGGAGATGGAAGTCCAGACTTCAAGAACCGTGAGTAGATATTCTGGGGTTAGTGTTAGGTATTTTTTTTTTGGGTGTTTTTTTTCAGATTAGGGCTTTAGGCAAAGTGTAAAAGAGCTGAATGCCCTTTTAAGGGCAGTGAAAAAGAGCTGAATGCCCTTTTAAGGGCAATTCCCATAGAAATTTCCTTTTAGGGGCAATGGGAAGCTTAGGATTTTTTTCAGAGTTAGTTTTTTTTATTTTGGGGGGTTGGTTGGATGGTGAGTTTTACTGTTGGGGGACTATTTTTTGCCTGGTTAAAGAGCTGTTTAACTTATGGCAATGCCCTACAAAACAACCTTTTAAGGGGTATTGGTAGTTTATTGTAGGTTAGGGGGTGTTTTTATTTTGGGGGGCTTTTTTATTTTTATAGGGCTATTAGATTAGGTGTAATTGTTTTTATTTTTTATATTTTCGTTTATTATTTTTTGTAATCTTAGAGTTAAATTTTTTCGTAGTGTTAGGTTTTTTACATTTGTAATTTAGATTTTTTAATTGTTAGTTTTTTTAATTTTATTACAATAGTTATGTTAGGTTAATTTATAGTTTAAACTTAGTTTTTTTTTATTTTACAGGTAAGTTTTTATTTATTTTAAGATAGTTATATTGTAATTTTAATTTAAAATTAGGGGGGTGTTAGGTTTAAGGGTAATAGTTTAATTTAGTGTTTTGCGATGTGGGGGGCCGGCGGAATAGGGGTTAATAATTATATTTAGTGTTGCGATGTCGAGGAGCAGCAGATTAGGGGTTAATAATTTTTTTAGTGTCAGCGCTGTCAGGGGAGGCGGATTAGGGGTGTTTAGACTAGGGGTTTATGTTAGGGTGTTAGGTTTAAATGTAAATTTATTTTTCCTATAGATATCAATGGGGTTGCGTTACAGTGATTTGCCATTCTGCACTTCAGGTGTTAGTTTTTTTTTCTAAAACTTTCTCCACATTGATGTCTATGGGGGAACACGTGCACGAGCACGTAAACTCAGCCCTTGGCTTTTGTGCGGTATGAAGCTTAACGCACCATAACACACAGCACAAGGAGGCTTTTTTGAGTAACTCGTAATGGCAGCGCTATGGAGAGTGCAAAACCGCAATTTTTTTGGCGTTAGTTTTGCACCCTGTTTATCACAAAACTCGTAATCTAGGTGAATGTTATTTAGTTATTTTTGTCAAATGTTTATAGATATGTTAGTTCATTCATTTTTGGGATATGGAGGTTTCAATTAAGGTTGATCAAATTTTGACTCAGACTTTTTTTAAACCTGTGGATTCAAAGTACATTCACAAGAGCTGTCATTTTATTTAATGGAAGAAAAATATTCCTAAGGGGGACAGTTTATTCTCAAGGTTCGAAGGTTCAAAGAACCTGCTCTAGTCTTGAAAGTTATTATGCACAATCTGCAATACTTGTGAAAAGGTTTGAAAGACAGGGGCTATGATACGTCAACTGTAGATGAAACAAGGTCAATGGTTAGAAACATTGTGAGAACAGATTTATTGGTTCATAAAGAATTTAAAAAAGATAATAAGAGGGCGGACAAAGAGGATGAGAGATTATGGAATCCATGTATTACAAACTATACATCCCAACATCAATATATAAGAAATATTATTTTTAAACATTGGCACCTTATTAAAAAAGACACAGTTTTGGAAGACAAAGTTAGTGAAAATCCCAAAATTATATATAGGAGGACGAGGAATTATAAAAATATATGAGCACCCAGTGAATATAGAAATAGTAAAAAGAAGTCATATAAAAGTGATCTAAATGGAACGCAATTAAAAGGTTTTTCCCCTATATATAAAGATTCTAATCAAGTGTTCAGGCAGAAACATAATCAGTCTGATCCAGTGTTCAAGCAATTTACAGAACCTGGGGTAAACTAGCAGGACACTAAGAAATAGGATTGGAGAACATCTTCTAATCATTGGGCATAGGGTTGAGGACACTGCTCTCTACAAACAATTAAGTTCATTATAAGGACACTTCAGCTTTTAAATTTTGGGGAAAATACAAGAGGTGTGAATATAGAAAGTAAATGATTGAAACTTCTACACATGTTCATAACGCTAGCCACTTTAGAGTTAAATTCTGACATGTACATTAACCATATTTCATAAATGTTTCAATTAGGATGTTATTATCATATTGTATTGCAAAACATTTTTTTTATGAAAGTTTAATAGTTAATATCCACAGGGTTGGATACTATATGAATTGCATAATGTTGTTACAACAGTTGTGCATGTATATATTAAAACTATGTATTGAGGGGGGGGGGTGTCTAAGCCACAGCCATGATAAGTCACAAACCTCTATGGAGCCGATTTATGAAAGTGCGAGCGGACATGATATGATGTAGCGTATCATTTCCGCTGCACATCGCTATATGCCGACAGCATACGCTGTCTGCATTTATCATTGGAAAAGCAGTTCTTGTGAACAGCTTGTGCAATGCCCCCCCCAATAAGCCGCTAGCAGGGGGTGTCAATCAGTCTGATCGTATAGAATCGGGCGGATTGATGTCTGCAGCCTCAGAGCAGGCGGACAAGTTATGGAGCAGTGGTCTTTAGACCGCTGCTTGATAACTGCTGTTTCCGGCAAGCCTGAAGGCTTGAGCGGAAACAGGGGCATCAAGCTCCATTCGGAGCTTGATAATTCGGCCCATATAGCTATTACTGAAACATGAATAATCAGCCTAATTATCTCTTCCTTAAATATATCAACCTTAACCAAAGTTTTGTATACCTACTAAAGAGAAGACTGAGTTGGCAGAACCTACTTTTTTTTTTTCTGTTAAGTAGAAGACTCAAATCGGACCTTCTAAGCTTAAAGGAGGAGGCTTACAACACCTGGTTGAACACCCCCCCCCCCTCCAGGTTTAGAAACTAGTCAGGTAGAGCAGTTTTAATCTGCTGTACATAACAAGATAAATCATTTTATCTGAACTATCATAAACATATTAATGCGCAATGGTGTCTACTGTATAGCTCTTTTAGAATCGATATCTCATAAGATGGAGAGCCACTACAGTTACTTCGTGAGGCTCATAGATGCAGAGCGGGCTGATGACCTTGATAGAGAAAAGATTTGAAGATCGGTTATAACTACCACTGATCTAAAGGATGTGAAAACAGAGATGTGTGATGGAGGGCTTCAATCTGATTGAGATGAGGCTATCTCAGCAGATAATCTACTAGTGGATTCCAGAGTAAACTTAATTGGTATCAATACAGTGCCTGCAGTTGAAGGGTCGCAACTTGGCTCCCAGGCGATGCGGCTGGTCGCTAAGGGATCTACTTTACCGAATACACCACATCCGAGCGTCAACCACTATATTGAGGCAAAGATCTGCCCTCACTTTTTCTACCCTACCTTGGCAGATAATTATTGCCTCCTACATCTCCAGGCACTTGAGAGTGTGGCAGGATGGAACATTCAAAGAGACTCTGTAACATATGTTCTATGTATAGGGTAATAAGTGATCTCCAGCTCTAGATGGTAAGATTACTCTCTATCACGCAAACCCATTTACCCATTTTGTTTAGAGATTTTTATTACCTTAGTTTCCATGTAACACATGCTTTTATGTTGAGTAACTGTACAGAATGGTACATATCCCCCACTATTGAAAAAACAACCAATTTTTACCACTACAAGAATGCATCTCGATATACTTCAGTAAATCAACATTATTTGCCATTTAAACCACTGTAGATGGCTTGAAACTTATACCATGCATGCAAGTAATAACCACTATACTGTAACACGCATATGTGCTACTCATGTTTTAATTGTAAGTTCCTACTTTAATACCATAGCTGATAATAGCAATCAGTGCCAACGCCTCACTAATCCAAACTCATGCTATTTAGAGAACCGCAATGTATGCATATTGGTGTCAGTTCATTATATCCATGATCCTTTAACATTTAATTTACTTAAGTCAACCAGTTAAATATCTATGGATATCTGGTATATCAATTACACTCTACTACACTGTTTACACTTTTCTCTAGTATGTATGCGAAATGGCTTGATCCTTTCACTAGAGGGTCCACATGCGTATAATAGCTAACGTTCCTCAGCAAAAGTTCTAAATTATTAGCATATGGTAGATTCAGTCATTTCTACTTACATAATTGCTCTTGGATGTTACATTTATATTATACCATTTTGTTCTATCTCAAATGCTTTTATTTTTATCCAAAGATACAACCATAGTTCAGTTACATAATATGTTTTTCAACTTAACAGTTACTAGTTATACTCTATAATTCTAGTATTTTGCAAAGGTCCAAGAGCGAACATTTCTAATCTAAGTTCTTTATGATAAAATTGTTACTTTATCAAGGTCCAAGAGTGATCATTTATTTTACAAAAATTTTCTCGAAGCATGATTTTACTTTACCTGGGTTCACGAGTGACCCCTCGAAGTGTAAGAGGAATTATTAATATTTAAACGAGGTCCCAATTTATTTTGTCAAGTACAGATACCTCTGTGTTAACACTTGTTTTTTCTGACAATATCTAGCTATATGTGCTGGACGAATATGTTTATATATATATTAGTGCCATAACAATAGAATGACTACTGTACTATATATTATATCTGTAACTTGTCTACTTAATGTTCTATCCTCTAACACTTGGAAAGGAAAAGTAACCAGCGCCCAGGACTGATATCTGCTCACTATAAAGAAGACCCCCTAATAGGTCTAGAAACGGAACAATGGATCAGGATATATAGGAGCGCCAATGGCTTAGATATACCACAGGAAATAAAAATAGAAAGTCAAAATGGTCTCCAATAATTTCTATGTTCCAAAGTCTACCAAATATTTAATATATAAATCCAATATAATTCTGATCTCCAGAATCATAAAAACACAAAATACAATAAAAACACAAAATACATATAGCGAAGCTTAAAATATAATGCAGTAAATGATTTAAAATACAACAAATAACAGATTGATTCTAATCCGGTTGGTTAAACTGGATAACCAATATCTAATGTCCCAGATTACGTGAGTCCTCTTAAAAACCTTCTAGTAAGTACATAGTTTTGTTTATCAAATACACGTGCAAATAAACCTAGTGTCCAATAAATGATATAATAATAGCTCAATGGTTCTTATCAAAATTATAAGATCACTAATAAAGTGATACGAGACCCACTAATAGGTCAACAGTGCATATAAATTTGCAACATTTAAGTCGTGTGAAAAATCAAAGGAAAAAAAAGGGATACAATGTGTTGGGTTCCTTAAACTGTCAAATAAACCATATTGTGGATTTGTAAAATAAGACACACAATAAAAATAAGTAGTGAGTGTTGTTTTACAAAAAATAATAATATTGATATCAATTATAAGATAAAGTAATGAGAAAAATAATATATATAATAACAAAATTAAATGTGAGATCCTACCAATGGGATTTTAAAACTAAACTGGTACCAGCTATTACCTCAAATCTCCTGATTGAATCTGGGTGATGGACTCAATAGTCCGTTATTGCATTATTTTCTTAAAAACAGTAAACAATACCACAAGCTATATTAGCTACCACAAGCTATGTAATTAGGACAAACTGTTAAACTGTTAAAATATAAAACAACAAATAAACAGAGAGTGTGTATAGTTTGGCCAAAACTAGTCCACAAACTCCTAAAGGTGTGTTTCCACAGCTTTAAATAACTTAAAATGATGATATAACAATAGTGTCCTTAAGAGTCTTTGGGAAATCCTTAAAAGTCTGGTAAAAATCCGGTGAGAAAAATCCTCAATGTATAGTGGAGTCCAAAGTCCTAATCCTATGTTTAAGAAAAATACCTGAAAGAAATAGAAAAAGTGCACTAAACAAACAGCGCTAACGGGTATGGACTATTGGAAATAGTCTTACCATTCAAATCCTGGTCCTGGATATAATGAGCCTCTCCAACTCTGGTGTAAAGTATCGTCTACGCGTTTCGGCCCTCGTATCGGGCCTTTTTCAAGACATTCTATCCTCTAACAACCTCAATAAAAGATTTTAAAATAAAAAAAAAACTATGTATTGATTTTTACATTTTGGCCCCAAGTTATCAAGGTCTGTCGGAACTGATCCGACAGTGCGGATCAGGTCCAACAAACCTTGCTGAATACGGCGAGCAATACGCTGGCCATATTCAGCATTGCACCAGTAGCTCACAAGAGCTGCTGGTGCAACGCTGCCCCCTGCAGACTCGCGGCCAATCGGCTGCCAGCAGGGGGGTGTCAATCAACCCGATTGTACTCGATCGGGTTGATTTCCGGCGATGTCTGTCCACCTGCTCAGAGCAGGTGGACAGGTTATGGAGCAGCGGTCTTTGTGACCGCTGCTTCATAACTGCTGTTTCTGGCGAGTCTGAAGACTCGCCAGAAACAGGGGCCATCAAGCTCCATTCGGAGCTTGTTAAATAGAGGCCTAAGTCTACACCTTTTATATGTTTACAGAGCAAGATAGTTTTATGCTAATTTTAGAATATATATAGTTATTCAATTTTATCATCCTATATATATAGTAATTACAAATATTATTATCCTTTGTGGACATTGTTTTAAACAAGCCGGGAGTGGAAGAGTTCATATCATTAGAGACACGTTATTTAAGTTGTATGATAAAACTAAGGGCCAGATAACAAGTGGAGCAGTATTTAACACTCTCGCCAGAGTGCTAACTCAACTAGAAGTACATTTTTTTGTGCGCGTTGGGTAGCCCTTGTGTTACGAGTTGAAAGTAAAAAGTTTTTGATTGTGTGCTAACCTGACACGCGTAAAAAAGCCAAACTTAGAATATGCGTGCGCGATAATGTATTCCCCATAGAAGTCGATGGTAAAAAACTTGACACCATACACACTCCGCAAACCTGATCACATAATCTCAAATGCGCTGACATGAAAATATTAATATTTCACATTCCAATGTAATTCACATAGACGAATATTTTCTAATTAGTCATAAATACATATTTCTAAATATATATGATGGTATTTTGGTAAAAAATATATTATTCCTATATATATATATATATATATATATATATATATATATATATATATATATACTGTATATATATATATATAAAGTTATAGATATATACAGATATATATATATATATATATATATATATATATATATATATATACAAACTTCAAGGAAAGAAGAGGCACTCACAGGACTTAGTTAACACAAAATTTTATTAATAGTTCATCAATTCAGTCAGTCAACGTTTCGGTCCTCATAGGACCTTAGTCAAGACTGTTTCTACCTATCTACCATAGAGTGCACCCAGGCAATACACACTTACAGTGAGTGCTTGGATCCCAAAACCATATTAGAACATAATCCCTTATGTGCAAAACATTGGAATGTGAAATATTTACAGTAAATACACAGTATAACACTTTATTAAATTTGAATATTGAATATATTTTTTACATGTTTTCATCTACTTGACTGCAAAGGGCTCTAATGCACACACACACACACACACACACACACATATATATATATATATATATATATATATATATATATATAAATATATATATGTGTGTGTTTATATGTGTATACCTATGTATTTAAGTTTTATATGGCTAAATACATAGATACACATATAATTATATATTTACATATATATATACAGTATATATATAGGTATTTATATTTATACACACATATCCATATTTAGACATGTATATGTATGTATTTCAATGTAAAAGCACTTTGCCTACCTTTTTTTTTCTAACAGCTGAGACCTCATATCTTTGGGCCCTTAACTTTTTATGCAATTTTTTTAAAATAATTTTATTAGATGGTGTTATTATGAGTGTAACTGCACTATGTAATGTAATGTTTTGTGATACTTTTTTATTTTCCGAAAAAGTTAACCAGAGCTCTGAGGACACACTATCCCGACGAGCATTAACTTCAATTGTAATCAAGTGATCGCATTTACTTTCAACTTGTAATACGAGTGAAAAACCCAATGCACATAAATACCCATGATAATCCCCTTTCGTCCGCGTGTAATTTAGCTCTCCACTCTGGCTCTATTCAGTTATCGTGAGAAAAGCATGAAGCCAATATGCATTGACCACCTAACTTACCACTTGATTCACTTGTCATTCATCCAGCATAGCGGACTGTGATAGTTTGCGGCATTCCCTGGTTAAACCGCTCTGGAGCTGGCTAAAGGTCTTTACAGACTTCACATACTGTTATTTAGACTTGTGAGCGATGGAAAAATTGTTTCGATTCGGGTTGTGAAAAAAATTTGGTTCGAGACATTCGTAATAATTTGGTATGTGTCGGTAATTCAGTTTCGGAATTTATTCGTGTAGTTACGAATTTTGAAATTCGGATGCATTCAAAACCGTTACCGAATTATTATTAATGTTGGACTGAATCTTTATTATGGACTGAATCGTTATTTCTAACCAATGTTAAACCGCCGCCGCCATTCCTATTGGCTGTTCAAATCAGCCAATAGGACTGAGAACTGCTTAAATCCTATTGGCTAATTTGAACAGTCAATAGGATTTAAGCAGTTCTTATTCTTATGTTAGTGGGTCTTTGTATTTATTTTTGAGCAAAAGAGCTGATTTCTTTAGGGCAATGTCCTACAAAAGGCCCTTTTAAGGGCTATTGGTAGTTTATTATAGATTAGTTTTTTTATTTTGAATGGGTATTAGAATAGGAATAAATTGTATTATTTTTGATAACTTGTTTGTTATTTTGTGTAATGTTTTTTTTTCGTTTTGGGGTGTGTTTTTTTTTTAGATTAGGGTGGGCACTCTTAAAAGAGCTGAATACCCTTTTAAAGGCAATGCCCATACTAATGCCCTTTTCAGGGCAATGGGTAGATTAGGTTTAACTTTATTTTTATTTTGTGGGTTTGGGGGGTGTGGGTTTGTAATGTTAGTGGGTCTTTGTGTTTTTCTTTTATAGGAAAAGAGCTGATTTCATTAGGGCAATGCCCTACAAAAGGGGCCTACAAAAGGCCCTTTTAAGGGCCCTTGGTAGTTTATTATAGATTAGGGATTTTTTATTTTGTGGTGTTTTTTGTTTTTTTTAAAAAAGGGGTATTAGAATAGGAATAATTTTTAATGTTTTGGATAATTTCGTTTGTTATTTTTTGTAATGGTAGTTGTTTTATTTTTTGTAATTTTAGTGTTTTTTATTTTTGTAATGGTAGGTTTTTTTTATTTTGTAATGGTAGCTTTTAGTGTAAGGCAGCTTAGGTTTTATTTTTATTTCACAGGTAATTTTGTATTTATTTTAACTAGGTAGTTAGTAAATAGTTAATAACTATTTACTAACTAGTCTACCTAGTTAAAATAAATAACTTACCTGTGAAATAAAAATAAAACCTAAGCTAGCAACAATATAACTATTAATTATATTGTAGCTAGCTTAGGTTTTATTTTACAGGTAAGTTACTTTGTATTTAGATTTAAATAGGTATTATTTAGTTAATAATTGTAACTTTAATTTAGTTATTTTTTCTCTCTCTTTTAATTTAGTTATATTTTAATTATGTTAAAATTAGGGGGTGTTAGGTTTAGGGTTAGAGTTATGGTTAGGGTTGGTTTAAAGTTAGGGGGTGTTAGGTTTGGGGTTGATATAGTTTAATTTAGGTTGTTGCGATGTGGGGCTGGCTGTTTAGGGGTTAATAGGTTTAGTTAGTATTGCGATGTATGGGAACGGCGGTTTAGTTAGTGTCGGTGAGTTGGGGGGTGTTTTAGGGGTTAATAGCTTTATTTAGTGGCAGTGATGTGTTGTGGTTGTGGCTTAGGGGTAAATAGATTTAGTTAGTGTTGGCGATGTTTCAGAATGGCGGTTTAGGGGTTAATAGGTTTTGTTAGTGTTGGCGATGTGGGGGTGCGGTTTAGGAGTTAATAGGTTTAGTTTGTGTCAGCGATGTTTCGGGGGGGCGGTGTAGGGGTTAATAAGTTTAGTTCGTGTCAGTGATGTTTCAGGACAGCGGTTTAGGGGTTAAAAGGTTTAGTTAGTGTCGGCCATGTTGGGGAATGGTGGTTTAGGGGTTAATACCTTTTTCATACTTAGAGTTAGTGTCGGGGAACTGCGATTTAGGAACAATGAAAAATTCAGAATATGAATAATGGATCCGAAAATTCGGAAACTAATTTATTCATTTTTGGAATTTTTCGGGATGTGCCAATTCGGAAATTCGGATGCATCCGAATTGCCGAATCGTCTAAAATTCATCCAAAATCATCCAAAAAAAAGCCTAACACTAACCCCGAGGATCCACTTACAGTTTTTGAAGTCCCGCTTGAACGATCTTCATCCCTGAGTTGAAGATCTCATCCAGGCGGTTAGAAGTCTTCATTAAGGCGGCCTCTTCATTCTTCATCCCGGTGGCGAAGTCCTCATCCAAGCGGCGAGAAGTCTTCATCCAGACGGCCTCTTCAATCTTCATCCAGGTGGCATCTTCTATCTTGATCCCGGTGGCACGGAGCATCCTCTTCTGCGTGGAGCATCCTCTTCATATGGTCGCTGCCGTACACTGAATCTTCAATGCAAGGGACGAGATTCAAGATGGCGTCCCTTGCATTCCTATTGGCTGAAAAATTTGAATCAGCCAATAGGAATTAGGACTGCTAAAATCCTATTGGCTATTCAAATCAGCCAATAGGATTTAAGCAGCTCTCATTCTATTGGCTGATTCAATGTTTAGGGTTTTATAGATTTATTTAGTGGTAGTGATGTGGGAGGCCAGAGGTTTAAGGGATAATAACTTTATTTAGTTGCAGCAATGTCAGGGAGCGGCAAAATAGGGGTTAATAACTTTAATATAGTGGTGGGGATCTTGAGGTGCGATGGAATAGGGGTTAATAACTTTAGTATAGTGGTGGCGACATCAGGAGTGGCATATTAGGGATTAATAGCTTTATTTAGGTGGCGGCGATATCGGGAGCAGCAGATTAGGGGTTAAAAACATTATGTAGGTGCCGGAAATGTCAGTGGGGGGCAGATTAGGGGTGTTTAGACTTAGGGTTTATGTTAGGGTGTTAGGTTTAAAGTTTTCATTCCCCATAGACTTCAATGGGGGTGCGTTACGGAGCTTTTCTTTCCGCGATTGCAGGTGTTAGGTTTTTTTCTGACACCTTCTCCCCATTGATGTCTATGGGGAAAGCGTGGATGAGCACGTCAAACACAGCGCTTGTTTTGTATGTGGTATGGAGCTTAACGCAGCCATATCGCACGCAAAAGCCGTTTTTTTTTAAAACTTGTAATGGCAGCGCTATAGGGGGTTAAATAACGCAACTTTTGTTGCGTTCTTTACTTTCCCTATAGCGCTCAAAACTTGTAATCTAGGATTCTAGGTGATAGTTTTTGATTCTAGTTTTTAACAATTATTTTGTGTTAGTTATTTATGATAGACACTATGTCTAATAATTGTTTTTTTATGGATTATGTTATTAAATTATGTAATGTTTGAATTTTAAATACATTTCATAGTACACATTTTTTACTTTTCAGCCTTGTTTTATTAGTTTTCTAGATATAATCACTAAACTGAGAGTTTAGTGACCTTTGGGATTAGCGCAGCGTTTTAGTGAATATAGAAAAAAACAGTTTTCTTGTTTCTTTACCGCTTCACACCATTAGTATTTTCCATGCAGTCCTAACAGGGTTTGGCTTTAATGCAGTTAAGGTGGCATGGAATTTCCTACCTTACATGGCGTTCTGCAGCCTCCTCCTTTTAGGTAATGAAAATTTGGACAGGGGGGTGCCTAGTAGCGTAGGCAGTCCCCCATGATCCAATCCCAACCTTGAAATAACATGATCGAATAAACAATAGCGTGATTTTATTTTTCCGATGTTAAACACTTCCTACCAGCATGAAGGGGTTAAAAATGATCTTTACTTTGCAGCTGCATAAGCATCCAAAATACACTGCTACAGCAAATAAGGAGGATTACAGGTCTAAAAAAGTGTAATGTTCTTGGATGGACTTGTCTGTCACCTGCTCGGAATCCAACTGCATGTGTGTTTAACGTGACAGAAACAAGACTGGAGAATGTAATTCCTGCATAGTTCATTATTTATGGAGGTTAATGCTGTCATATTAAAGCTGACAGTAAGCACTTTATCACTGCAATCATTGTTTCAGTTTGATGTGCAGTCATACATATTTATGAAACATTTTTATACAGTTAAATTGCAGTAAAAGTCCTTTGTTTATAATTTTTTGGTGTCCTTAGAAGAATCTTCAGCAGTGTTAGATCTGACATCCCAGTGGATAACAATGGCTGATTTACCTGATCTGGATAAAATACTTTTAAAAAGTTTAAATATTACTCAAAAACTTTATCTTCATCTTATTATAGAGAAATCCAATTTAGAGTGCTACACAGGGATTATTTAATCCCACGTAGAGTGGCCAAATGGAATAAAAATGTGTCTAATTCCTGCCATAAGTGTCACCTTCAGGATCCAGATCTAAGCCACTTGTTATGGGGATGCCCAAAACTGAACCAGTTTTGGGCGAGGATGGAATACTTTCTTTCCAATATAGTTAAAAAGAAAATACAGCTAACAAAAGAATCTGTCTTTTTTTGAGGATTCATATCTCTTGGGATAGAAATGCTAACTTTATATCAACAGCAATAACAATTGTTAGGACACTAATTTTTAAGAATTGGATTTCCCATAAAGTACCCTCCATTGTGGAAGCAAGGAAATTGCTATCAGATGCAGCAATTAAAGCAGCCTATGAAGCAAAATTAGAAGGGATAACAGGAAAAACGTTCTGTAAGATTTGGAAGGCCTTTGTGTGTTCCCAGGGCAATGATTTTGTATACTACCTAGAACAAATTATTAATATCAAGTTGAACTAGAGATTGGCAGGGGGATGCGGGTGGGGGAGAGGGGGGGAGAAAACAATATCATTTTTTTCCCTCTTCTTTCCTCCCTCTTTCTTTTTAAAAATAGTACAGTAGAGTTAAGGTGGATACGTGATATAAAGAAATGAGATGCTAAAAGTGATTAGATCAGCCTTAGTCCACTAATTGAATTAGAGGACAGAAAGAGGGGAAGAGAGTGGGGGGGGGGGGGAGAGAATAAGATGTCTTTGTGGTTATTTCTCCGGGAAACTTTATTTGAGAAGTTTTGGATTTGTTTGTATGTTAAGTGTCTATGTTTGTTTTTCTCTTCTTTTGTGGAGAATTGTTTGTTATTTCTTTGTATTAAGACAAATAAAAAAATAAAATAAAAAAAATAAAAATTGCAATAAAAGACTTGAAGAAAATGAAAGAGAAATGGTTAAATAGGAATAGGCACCGCTTAATAGCTTGACCTGTAGCTTCTTTTAGCCTCCTTGTGCCTTTGATAGAAGAGAACCTTTTCTGCTGTATGTTTGTCTGATCCCATAAAAAAAAGAAATTTCAGTTCCAAATATACCAGATGATCCTATTCTCAATGAAGGATTTGTACAACTAACCACAGATATGCATTGTTGGGACCTATGTGGGCTTTGTCAGTGGTGGTTTAGCAATAGCCCTCTAAGGTGCAATTGCTCGGCTCCATGTCTGGCTGCTACCATCATCCTTAGGGTGACTAAATCTCTAAGGTTTATTTATATACAAAAAAAGAAAAACATGTACTTAAATGTGAAGAGAGAGAGGTAAATAGCTTACCCTATGGGGTAAAACTGGTACACATCAGTAAAGTTCTCCCTTGCTAAATGCACAATTAGACTAAAAGGGGCTGGCTGTGCCGTATGTCAAGCTATTATTAAGCTCTGTGTTCCAAGTTGAGTACCTTTTGATTATCCAGCTGATTACTTTTGAAACTGTGTACTTGTTCATTCTTTTTTATCTCCGCTGTGTGGTGTTGTGACTTCTGGTTTGTGGCCTCAGCTTAATCTTGACAAGCACCCTTTAACTATCCTCTGCACATCTGAAACCTAAGACAACAGTAACTGCCTTTTGCTTCTACAATAATGCACTTCTATAGAAGATAATTCTGTATTAATGTATTATACTTTTATTGTTTTCTGTTTTCTATTTATTAAGGAACAATTTGTCAATTATTATACATTTAATTTTATCTCACAAAGAGGCTGAAATCAATTCTGATCTGGTGTCTTAAAGGTATCCATGATGTATATGGCTATGCGGTGCTAACTAGCAGTTTTCCCTCACCACTCACTTACCTGCAGCACTGGTATTATGAGATTTCAGAAACCCGTCGTTAAAAGGCAAGAAGTGAGCGTTGAGCAAAATTTTGCTCATTACCACACTCCAATACCAGCGCTGCTTAAGTCAGCGGTGAGCTGGTCGTACTTGCTCATACACGATTTCCCCATAGGAATCAACGGGGAGAGCCGGCTGAGAAAAAGTCTAACACCTGCAAAAAAGCTCAGTAACGCAGCCCCATTGATTCCTATGGGGAAACAAAAGTTATGTCTACACCTAACATCCTAACATGAACCCCGAGTCTAAACACCCCTAATATTACACTTATTAACCCCTAATCTGCCGCCCCTGACATCGCCGACACCTACATTATTTTTATTAACCCCTAATCTGCTGCTCCGGATACCGCTGCCACCTACATTATACCTATAAACCCCTAATCTGCTGCCCCCAACATCGCCAACACCTACATTATATTTATTAACCCCTAATCTGCCACCCCCAATGTTGCCGCCACCTACCTACGCTTATTAACCCCTAATCTGCCGCCCCCAAAGTCGCCGCCACTATATTAAAGTTATTAACCCCTAAATCTAAGTCTAACCCTAACCCTAACACCCCCTAACTTAAATATAATTTAAATAAGTCTAAATAAAATTCCTATCATTAACTAAATTATTCCTATTTCAAACTAAATACTTACCTGTAAAATAAACCCTAAGATAGCTACAAAATAACTAATAGTTACATTGTAGCTAGCTTAGGCTTTATTTTTATTTTACAGGCAAGTTTGTATTTATTTTAACTAGGTACAATAGTTATTAAATAGTTATTAACTATGTAATAACTACCTAGCTAAAATAAATACAAAAGTACCTGTAAAATAAAACCTAACCTAAGTTACACTAACACCTAACACTACACTATAATTAAATAAATTAACTAAATTAACAACAATTAAATCAATTAAATAAAATTAGCTAAAGTACAAAACCCCCCCCCCCTAAATTACAGAAAATAATAAACAAATTACAGATAGTTAAACTAATTGCACCTAATCTAAGAGCCCTATCAAAATAAAAAAGCCCCCCCAAAATAAAAAACAATCCCTAGCCTAAACTAAACTACCAATAGCCCTTAAAAGGGCCTTTTGCGGGGCATTGTAGGCCATAGTATAGCAACACAATCAAATGAAAAATGTCCTTTTAAGCAGGTTTAGGTCTTAGGAAAAATAAAGTCAGGCAAACAAAGAATTAATATCCATGAGACAGATTTAAGATACAGGCAAAGCGTAGTCAGGCAATCAAAGGGTCAATATCCATGAGACAGGTTTGTAGGATTCAGGCAAAAGCGTAGTCAGGCAAACAAGGGGTCAATATCCAAGAGACAGGTTTGAAGGATTCAGGCAAAAGCGTAGTCAGGCAAGAAAGAGGTCAAAATCCAGGAGACAGGTTAAAGCATTAGTCACTGCACCAGACCGGAATGAAGTTCAACAAACGGGCCCGAGTAAGATCTCCTGCCGGCATTTAAAGGCAGGGGAGAGAAGCCGTGAGTAGTAGAGAGTAGTGTCCGGCAGACCTCGTCACGTTGCTAGGCAACGTGACGTGATTGAGTACAGAGGAGATCCGGGAGCCGCGGCGACACAGCAATGAACGGATAGGAGCGTGACACCAATAGGATTTTTTCTACCTTAATTCCGATTGGCTGATAGAATTCTATCAGCCAATCGGAATCTAAGGGACGCCATCTTGGATGATGTCACTTAAAGGAACCGTCATTTAGTAAGAAGACGTCGATTGAAGAGGATGCTCAGCGCCGGATGTCTTGAAGATGGAGCCGCTCCGCATCGGATAGATGAAGATAGAAGATGCCTTCTGGATGAAGACTTCTGCCCGTCTGGAGGACCACTTCGCCCGGCTTGGATGAAGACTTCTCTCGGTAAGTCGATCTTCAGGGGGTTAGTGTTAGGTTTTTTTAAGGGTGTATTGGGTGGGTTTTATTTTTAGGTTAGGGACTTTGGGCTTGGAAAAGAGCTAACTGCCCTTTTAAGTGCAATGCCCATCCAAATGTCCTTTTCAGGGCAATGGGGAGCTTAGGTTTTTTTCGTTAGTAATTTATTTGGGGGGTTCGTTGTGTGGGTCATGGTTTTACTGTTGGGGGGTTGTTTGTATTTTATTTTCCAGGTAAAAGAGCTGATTACTTTGGGGCAATGCCCAGCAAAAGGGCTATTGGTAGTTTAGTTTAGGCTAGGGTATTTTTTATTTTGGGGGGGGGGGGGGTTTTTTTTTATTTTGATAGGGCTATTAGATTAGGTGTAATTAGTTTAAATATCTTGCAATTTGTTTATTATTTTCTGTAATTTTGTGAGGTTTTTTTTTTACTTTAGCTAATTGTATTTAATTGATTTAATTGTTGTTAATTTAGTTATTTATTTAATTATAGTGTAGTGTTAGGTGTTAGTGTAACTTAGGTTAGGTTTTATTTTACAGGTACTTTTGTATTTATTTTAGCTAGGTAGTTATTAAATAGTTAATAACTATTTAATAACTATTGTACCTAGTTAAAATAAATACAAACTTGCCTGTAAAATAATAATAAATCCTAAGCTAGATACAATGAGGGGTAGTTATCAAGCCGTCTACTTTACCTGCCTTCGCCGGTTCAATACGCCTGCCTAAGCTCGCCTACCATCGCCGCTGCGGACCTGCAAAATTTTGCCTAAGTTATCAAAAAAGCTGTCAAAAAGCCACGCACCAAGTACGGGGCGATGAGCAGCGGACTGTGAGAGTTATCACTCATCCGATCTCGCTGCTCTTCGGCTTTTTGACAGCTTTATTTATACCCCTGTCACTAAGCACCCACACTAACTACACTGTTCTACCCCCTATACCGGCGCCCCCGGAGCCCCCCGCAACTCAATAAAGTTATTAACCCCTAAACCGCCGCTCCTAGACCCCGCCGCAACTCTTATAAATGTATTAACCCCTAAACCATGGCTCCCGGACCCCGCCACCACCTACATTATACCTAGTAACTCCTATCCTGCCTCCCCTATACCGCCGCCCTCTATAATAAAGTTATTAACCCCTATCCTGCTGATCCCGGACCTCGCCGCAACTAAATAAATAGTTTAACCCCTAAACCGCCGCTCCTGGACCCCGCCGCAACCTATATTAAACTTATTAACCCCTAATCTGCCCCCCCTACACCCCAAAGAATTCAGCTCTTTTGCCTGTAAAAGAAAAATACAACCCCCAACATTAAAACCCACCACCCACATACCCCAAATCTAACCCAAACCCCCCTTAAAAAAACCTAACCCTACCCCCCTGAAGATCTCCCTACCTTGAGTCGTCTTCAGCCAGCCGATCATCGATGGAACCGAAGAGGAGATCCGGAGCGGCAGAAGTCATCATCCAAGGGTGCTGAAGAAATCTTCCATCCGATGAAGTCATCATCCAGGCGGCGCTGAAGAAGTCTTCCATCCGGGCGATGTCATCTTCCAAGCGGCGTCTTCAATCTTTATCCATCTGGAGCAGAGCGGAGCCATCTTCAGACGAGCTGACGCGGAGCCATCCTCTTCTTCCCAACGACTACCGACGAATGGATCTTCCTTTAAGGGACGTCATCCAAGATGGCGTCCCTTCAATTCCGATTGGTTGATAGGATTCTATCAGCCAATCGGAATTAAGGTAGGAAAAATCTGATTGGCTGATTAAATCAGCCAATCAGATTGAAGTTCAATCCGATTGGCTGATCCAATCAGCCAATCAGATTGAGCTCGCATTCTATTGGCTGTTCCGATCAGCCAATAGAATGCAAGCTCAATCTGACTGGCTGATTATATTTTACAGGTTAATTTCTCTTTATTTTACTAGGTAGCTATTAAATAGTTAATAACTATTTAATAGCTATTGTACCTAGTTAAAATAAATTTAAATTTGCCTGTAAAATAAAAATAAATCCTAAAATAGCTACAATATAATTATTATTTATATTGTAGCTATATTAGGGTTTATTTTAAAGGTAAGTATTTAGTTTTAAATAGGATTAATTTATTTAATAAGATAAATATTATTTAGATTTATTTAATTAATATTTAAGTTAGGGGGTGTTAGGGTTAGGGTTAGACTTAGGTTTAGGGGTTAATAATTTTATTACAGTGGCGGCGGTGTAGGGGGGGCAGGATAGGGGTTAATAAATGTATTATAGGTGTTGACGGTGTAGGGGGGGCAGATTAGGGGTTAATAAGTTTAATATAGGTTGCGGCGGGGTCCAGGAGCGGCGGTTTAGGGGTTAAACTATTTATTTAGTTGCGGCGGGGTCTGGGATCGGCAGGATAGGGGTTAATAACTTTATTATAGGTGGCGACGGTATAGGGGGGCAGGATAGGGGTTAATAGGTATCATGTAGGTGGCGGCGGGGTCTGGGAGCGGCGGTTTAGGGGTTAATACATATATTATAGTTGCGGCGGGACCGGGAGCGGCGGTTTAGGGGTTAACATATTTATTATAGCTTGCGGTGGGCTCCGGGAGCGGCGGTTTAGGGTTAATAAGTTTATTATAGTGGCGGTGGGCTCCAGGAGCGGCGGTTTAGGGGTTAACATATTTATTATAGTGGCTTTATTTAGTTGTGGCAGTGTAGGGGGGGCAGATTAGGGGTGTTTAGACTCGGGGTACATGTTAGGGTGTTAGGTGTAGACAGCTCCCATAGGAATAAATGGGATATCTGGCAGCAGCGAACATGAACTTTCGCTATGGTCAGACTCCCATTGATTCCTATGGGATCCGCCGCCCTTGAAAACCAGGTACGGTCGGCCGGAAAAGTGCCGAGCGTACCTGCTAGTTTTTTGATAACTAGCAAAAGTAGTCAGATTGTGCCACACTTGTGTGCGGAACATCTGGAGTGACGTAAGAATCGATCTGTGTCGGACTGAGTCGGGCGGATCGAAGCTTACGTCACAAAATTCTACTTTTGCCGGTATCTAGGGCTTGATAACTAAGGCCTCGCCACAAATACGCTGCGGAATTCCAGCGTATTTGAGGTTGACGGCTTGATAACTACCCCCCAATGTAACTATTATATTGTATATATTGTAGCTAGCTTAGGGTTTATTTTACAGGTAAGTATTTAGTTTTAAATAGGAATAATTTAGTTAATGATAGTAATTTTTATTTAGACTTATTTAAATTATATTTAAGTTAGGGGGTGTTAGGGTTAGGGTTAGACTTATATTTAGGGGTTATTACATTTAGTATAGTGGTGGCGACATTGGGGGCGGCAGATTAGGGTTTAATAAATATAGGTAGGTGGTGTCAATGTTAGGGACGGCAGATTAGGGGTTAATAATATTTAACTAATGTTTGCGAGGCGGGAGTGCGGCGGTTTAGGGGTAAATATGTTTATTATAGTGGCGGCGATGTTGGGGGCGGCAGATTAGGGGTTAATAAGTGTAGGTAGGTGGCAGCGACATTGGGGGTGGCAGATTAGGGGTTAATATATATAATGTAGGTGTCGACGATGTTGGGGGCAGCAGATTAGGGGTTCATAAATATAATGTAGGTAGCGGCGGTGCCCGGAGCGGCAGATTATGGGTTAAAAATTTTATTATAGTGTTTGCGATGCGGGAGGGCCTCGGTTTAGGGGTTAATAGGTAGTTTATGGGTGTTAGTTTACTTTTTAGCACTTTAGTTATGAGTTTTATGTTACGGCGTTGTACCATAAAACTCTTAACTACTGACTTTTAAATGCGTTAGGACTCTTGACGGGGTAGAATGTACCACTCACTTTTTGGCTTGCCAGGACAGACTCGTTATACCGGCGCTATGGAAGTCCCATAGAAAAAAGACTTTACGAAGTTTACGTAAGTCATTTTGCGGTAAGGCCAAAGAATTGTGCAGTGACCCTAAATCTTCAAGACTCGTAATACCAGCGGGCGTAAAAAAGCAGCGTTAGGACCTGTTAACGCTGCTTTTTCAGCCTAACACACAACTCGTAATCTAGCCATTAATTATTTATCATTTTGAATTCAAAAGCTGCTGAGCCAATTATCTGAAAATCTGAAAATTATCTGAAAAAATAGGGGAGATAATAGCTGGGACAGGAGGTTTTGGACTGTTTTAGAATTATTCATTCCACTTCTGGCTGCCTTAAAATTATTTTTGAAAGGTAAACTTGGAACTGTTTATTTTGCAAAGTGCGATTTTAGGAAAAAAAAGAAAAAAAGAAAGAAAGAAAGAAAGAAAGAAAGAAAGAAAGAAAGAAAGAAAGAAAGAAAGAAAGAAAGAAAGAAAGAAAGAAAGAAAGAAAGAAAGAAAGAAAGAAAGAAAAAAGGAGAATTTGTTCCATTTATTTGGACATTTTTTTAGCATCCTTGATCTTTATTTTAATGTGAATGGACAGAGTATTTGAAGTCTGCAATGATACAGTTTTACTTATATGGATCTTACTTTGGTAGTCATAGAAAATATTTGTTATATTACTGCTATTATTTTTAATGCTGAAAAAAAAAAAAAAAAAAGAGATTTCATCCAAATATACATGAAAAAGACCACTGCAAAATTATAAAGGCACAAGATGCCCTTTTAGGGCAGATGTGACATAAAACTCAAGAAAATCAACCCCCCCCCCCCCCATTTCCCCCTCTTAACAGTCATCTCTGCTCTGCAGCACTTTTTTTTCTTCATGATAACACATTTCAGCCAATCAGAAAATGTATCGCTCTTCCTTTGAGAATTAAGGCGGACACTTAAGTCAGCTTTTGCATTGTCAAATGGATCTCATATAAACTGCAAAACCTTTTAAAGTAAGAGTAGGAGGGGGTAGGGCAGAATATATTATACACAGGAGATTTAGTGGTTAAGGGCGAATAGCCCAATTTGAGTTTTGTGATCTCCTAACCACTAATACCTCCTGCCACAGATTTAGAGTTAAGAGCAGGATACAACTAACAAGTAATTGTAAATAGACTTACAAGTAAGGATAGGTAACTTAAATCTGTGAGGAAAATTCCACTAATAGTGCCCTAGCAGAGTTAAAGCTAGATTTGTATTTAATTAGAAAAAATGTTGTTTCTCCATTCATACACTAAAGTTTATTAAGTCAATATTTTAACCACACATACATTTAGCAAGAGCTAAAAATTAAAAACACTGCACCCAAGTTGAGCTATGGTTTTTAAATTAATCTGAAATCAGCGTCAAAGGTATCTTGCAGCAAAATTATAAATATAAGCTAAGCCCTTACAATCCGAGGGCTAGATTAAGTATTAAGTTTTACCAAGTTTTTTAAGGCTGCATTTTACCAGAACAACAAGGGTGAGCAAGTTAAAAAGAGGGGAAAGACAGAGCTTATCCCAGAGGACCCCTGACGTACGTTTCACAAAAAACGCTTCCTCAGAGGGGTGTGGAGCCGCTGCAAAATGTCATATTTATGAGTCTTTAAGACCCTCCTCCGGTATTTGAGTGGGTATGCCTGAATTGTCAAAGCTCAAATTTTTATTGGCTTGTGCATATGTCAGTCATAAAAGTGACTGGGGATTGGATAGGGTAGGGGGTGGTGGTTCCTGACGTAAATGTTACGTCTGAAATGGGCGTATTTGTTTATGTTTGCATCGCAGGTATCGCTCTTATTGGATGATTGCATTGAACATATGTTCCATTGTTATGCTTAGCTAAATATCTGACACCTAAATAGACGGCATAAAACAGTTACTACCGAGCACAACCGTTTATCGTAGGTGGATAAATTTAATTTGATTTGATACGTCCGTTTCACAAAAAAGTTTTACCTGGCGGCTGCTATTTAGCCGAAATCACTGTCAGTCTCATTCATTCCCAGATCTAAAAGATGACATGTATAGAAGCATAGCAATATATATCGGAGTACAGAGTAGTCCTTTTTCCATTTGTCAACAACTTGCTTATATCGCTAATACAGAGGAATATGATTTATCGACTCGATTTAAATGCTAAACTTTCCATATGTGTATGTTTAGTCATAGGAGGCGTGCCAAAATGTCAGTTATCGGGTTAGCTCAATAGGCGGATACAATTCCCATATGTTTATCTTAGTCATAGGGGGCATGCCGGACAGCGAAGTATCGCTCTCTGATTGGGCAATACTACATATGTTCTATCATATATATAATAGTGAAATTCTATAATATTCCCCATATAAGGAATAATCTAACTACGTTATATATCCATTTATTGATTCGCATGTTAGATAGGGGATAGAGCAGATAAATGACAAAATATGTGTTAATCTAGACCCTACATATGTTAGGATTAGATTTCTTGCAAGTGTTTGTCTAGCTGAATGCGGTTTGATTCACGGAGTGGACGAAGGTGCGGAGGATTCAGCTCAGCCGGTCTTCCTGTGGTGCGGCGGTGGTGGTGCCTATCGGGTCAAGTACGTGGTGAGAGCCAAACATACCCCTCCTTCCTGATATTGGCCGTACTCATAGTAAGTGCCAGCACAAACTGCCTCTAACTTCACATATTGCAACCTTGTGACTACCGAGCTCAGGCATACCTTACCTGAAGATTTGGGGGATTTCCTGCTCCTGCAAATTACTAACTCTGTCCTGAATAACCTTTTTCTATATATATATATATATAGGTATAAATATATATTTGTGCATAAATTAACAATATCAATATTTAAATATGTCTTTAAGAATAAATAGAAAATATTCTGCTATGTGCAGATTATGAAATATACAATACTAGTCCTAAAGCCCGTGTACAAGGGCCAATTTTTTAGGTACCGCGGTTCCAACCCTTGCTCCCTCTCTCTCCCCCCTCTCTTTTGCGCTCTCTCTCCCCCCTCTCTTTTAAATTCTCTCTTTACCCCTTATTTTGCACTCTCCCCCCTCTTTTGCTCTCTCTCTCCCCCCCTTTTTTGCTCTCTCTCTCCCCTCTTGTGCTCTCTCTCCCCCCTCTTTTGCTCTCTCTCTCCCACCTCTTTTGCTCTCTCTCTCCCACCTCTTTTGCTCTCTCTCCCCTCTTTTGCTCGCTCTCTCTCTTCCCCCCTCATCTGCTCTCTCCCCCCTCTTGCTCTCTCTCGCCCTCTTTTGCTCTCTCTCGCCCTCTTTTGCTCTCACTCTCCCCTATTTTGCTCTCTCCCCCCTCTTTTGCTCTCTCTCCCCCCCTCTTTTGCTCTCTCTCTCCCCCCTCTTTTGCTCTTTCTCTCCCCCCTCTTTTGCGCTCTCTCTCTCTCCCCCCCTCTCTTTTCCTCTCTCTCCCCCTCTCTTTTGCTCTCTCTCCCCCCTCTCTTTTGCTCTCTCTTCCCCTATCTTTTGCTCTCTCTCTCCCCCTCTCTTTTGCTCTCTCTTCCCCTCTTTTGCACTCTCTCTTCCCCTTTTTTGCGTTCTCTCCCCCTTCTCTTTTGCGCTCTCTCCCCCTCTCTTTTGCACTCTCTCTCCCACTCTTTTGTGCACTCTCTCCCCCCTCTCTTTTAAACTCGCTCTCCCCCCTCTCTTTTGAGCTCTCTCTCTCCCCCCACTCTTTTGCACTCTCTCCCCCCTCTTTTTTGCGCTCTCTCCCCCCTCTCTTTTGTGCTCTCTCCCCCTCTCTTTGCGCTCTCTCTCTCCTTCTTTTGCTCTCTCCCCCCTCTTTTGCGCTCTCTTTTAAACTTTCCCCACTCATTTGCGCTCTCTCTCCCCCCTCTCTTTGCGCTCTCTCTCCCCCCTCTCTTTTGAGCTCTCTCTCTCCCCCTCTTTTGCTCTCTCCCCCTCTTTTGCGCTCTCCCCCTCTCTTGCACTCTCTCCCCCTCTCTTGCGCTCTCTCCCCCTCTCTTTTGCACTCTCTCTCTCTCCCTCTTTTGCGCTCTCTCTCCCCCCTCTCTTTTGAGCTCTCTCTCTCCCCCCTCTCTTTTGAGCTCTCTCTCCCTTCTCTCTCTCCCTCTTTCTCTCCCACTCTTTTGCGCTCTCTCTCCCTCTTTTGCTCTTCCCCCCTCTTCTGCTCGCTTTCTTTCTTACCTTCCTTCCTCTGTTTTGGTCTCTCCCGCTGGTCACGCCCCTCCCGCGTGCTCCCACGAGGCCACGCCCATTGTCACGCCCACCGACCACGCCCCCTCATCACACCCATCGGCCAAGCCCCCTCGTCATGCCTGCCGGCCACGCCCCCATCCATCATGGCACGCCTGACGCCGGTCAAGCCCCCACCAGGCAGTTTCCGCAGTGCACACTACTCTGCAGCTGAAGGCCAGGTATGTTTGTCACGTGCAGTCTCTACTGCACATGACTGCATCTGACAAACATACTTGGCCAATTATTATATAGGATTATCTTCTTGTGTTGTGCTTTTAAATAACCGTGATCGTGTTTGTGTGACGTGTTTTTTTTACCAACTTTTTCTGTTCCATTGAGGTCTTTGGATGAATTTGATTTTGCGTTCCCAACCTATCTAATTCTTTTTGGTACCTCAACCTTATGAGTGCGAGAGCACAAATGTCTTGCTTTCAACTCATAATACAAGTGCAACTCTCTAAGCGCAAAAAAAAAAAAATACTTCTACTGGTTTTAAATCTTGAACGCAAGTGCAAAGTATCGCTCTACTCTAATCAGGCCCTATATACCTTGATATTTATTATTTTATAAAATAATATACCTATAAAAAGCAACATTACTAAACAATTTTATTGAGAATATTTCTAAATATTGAAAGATTTTGATACTAATTATTTTTTTTAAATGTATATACTTGTTAAAAGCAGTATATTGCAACTAAACAATGTGTTACAAATATTGAAATACCTTAATACTAATGATTTTCTAAATGTAGATAAAAAGCAATATATCTTTGCAACTAAATCCTACATTTTCTTCTGATTGTTTAAAATGAAGCAGCTGTACACAGAATTTAATCTACTAGTTTGTTATGTTTTCTTATCACTCTCTAATTAAGGTCTATTGGGAGGGCAGATATAAATGTGGCTTGATTTTATTAGGAGCCAGTTAAATTCCCAGCTTTCTATCACCATACAAAAAGTGAATGAAATATTCTTTTTGAGGCAAACCAGCTGTGATACAGAAGGCTTCTCATTTCATCTTTCCATTCTCATAGTTCATATGCCAAAGGATTAGATTTCCTGAATATGAAATACAAATTAGCATGCTTTATATTCAAGTCATTCACTAGAATTATCAAGTAATTTGCTTCTCATGATTATTTTGTATTTAAATACATTGGCAAAGTATAGTAATACAGTTAATTGTTCAGGGTCCCTTCTACACAAGTTAAACTATAAAAATGCCGTAAACATAGTTTAAAAGATTTCATTCTTTTCAAATACATAATTGCTGTCAATCAGTTAGCAATACAGGGGTAAGTGCTATACAGCATGGTAACAAATCTATTGTAATACTCTGGTTTTGTAAAACTCTGTTGGAAGGATACCCTCTATGAATGAATGCCGGAGCTTATGTGCTCTTTAATAATCACAGAAATGAACATTCATGATAAGCAGTTCAAAAAAAATCTATTTCAGAAAATGGATTTTATAAGTAAATAAATGTAGAACCAGATTTCAAGTGGAGCCGCTATTTAATGCCCCCACTCAAGCGTTAACTGTGCTAGAAGTAAGCTTTTTCATGCGTCAGGTTGCGCTCATATTTCCTCTCTCAATGCTCATTGTGTAATACAAGTGGAAAACCTGACGCGCACAAACACCTGCGATAAACTGTTTGCGCTCCACTTGTAATCTGGCCATTATTGTCTCATCCCAACTAAAGCTACTTAAAGGGATATTAAACAGTATCACCTAGATTACAAGTTTTGCGCTATAGAGGGTGCGAAATGAGCGCAACAAAAGTTGTGTTATTTCACCCTCCATAGCGCTGCCATTACAAGTTTTTGAAAAGCCGGCTTGTGCGTGCTATATGGTTGCATTCAGCTCCATACCACACAAAATACAATGCTGCTTTGGCGTGCTCGTGCACACTTTTCCCATAGACATCAATGGGGAGAAAGTGTTAGAAGAAAAACACCTGAAGCGTGGAATGAAAAGCTCTGTAACGCAACCCCATTGATGTCTATGGGAAAAAAAAGTTACGTTTAAACCTAACACCCTAACATAAACCCCTAACACCCCTAATTTGCTGATCCCGACTTTGCTGACACCTACATAATGTTATTAACCCTTAATCTGCCGCTCCCGACATTGCCGCCACTGAAATAAATCTATTAACCCCTAATCTGCCACTCCTGATATCGCCACTACTATAATAAAATTATTAACCCCTATTCCCCCACAACCCAACATCGCCCACACTATAATAAAAATATTAACCCCTATTCCGCCGCTCCCCAACACTAAATAAAGTTATTAACCTCTGGCCTCCCACATCACTACCACTAAATAAACCTATTAACCTCCTAAAATGCCAGCCCCCCACATTGCAACAACCTAAATTAAACTATATTAACCCCTAAACCTAACCCTAAACCTAACCCTTTCAGTAACTCTAAATCTAACCCTAACCGTAACCCTAACCCTAACCGTATACAAACCCCCCAAACCCACAAAATAAAATAAAGTAAAACCTAATCTACCCATTGCCCTGAAAAGGGCATTTGTATGGTCATTGCCCTTAAAAGAGCATTCAGCTCTTTTGCTGCCCATTAAAAATATAAAATGGCTATTCTAAAAAGAAAAACCCACCCCAAAACAAAAAAAACATTACACAAAATAACAAACAAATTATTCAAAATATTAAAAATGATTCTTATTCTAATACCTCGTTTTAAAAAAAAAAAAAAAAACACCCCAAAATAAAAAAACCCTAATCTATAATAAACTACCAATCGCCCTTAAAAGGGCCTTTTGTAGGGCATTGCCCTAAAGAAATCAGCTCTTTTTCTAAAAATAAAAACAAACCCCCCCCTAACATTACAAACCCCCCCCTAACATTACAAACCCCCATCCCCCAAACCCACATAATAAAAAAAAACTAACTAAAAAAACCTAAGCTACCCATTGCCCTGAAAAGGTCATTCAGTTCTTTGTCTTGCCCTTAAAAGGGCATTCAGCTCTTTTAAGAAATGCCAAAACCCTAATCTAAAAAAAACACCTGAAAAAACCTTAAAAAAACCTAACACTAACCCCTATTTAGGTACTCACAGTTGCTGAAGTCCCGCTTGAACGATCTTCATCCCGGCGGCTCCATCTTTATCCAGGCGGCTCCATATTCATCCATCACAGGACCAGCATCTTCTTCATCCCTGAGGAGGTGGAGTGGTCGATGCGCGGAGGTGGAGGTCCAGGTGAAGGTCCAAGGCGGAGGTCCAGGCGGAGGTCAATCGATCCGATGTGGAGGTCCTCTTCATGTGATCGTCCTCCGCACACTGAGGATTGAAATGCAAGGTACTCCTTTTATACTGGGGGTACCATTGCATTCCTATTGGCTGAAGAGTTTAAATCAGCCAAAAGGAATTAGGGCTGCTAAAATCCTATTGGCTGTTTAAATCAAATGAAATATGAAATATTTATAGCAAATACATAGTTAAATTAATCAGGTTTATTGCAATGTGGGGGGTTGACGGTTTAGGAGTTAATAGGTTAATTAGGTTCATTGCGATGTGGGGGGTTGACGGTTTAGGAGTTAATAAGTTAATTAGGTTTATTGTGATGTGGGGGTTTGGCGGTTTAGGGGTTAATAGGTTAATTAAGTTTATTGCGATGTGGGGGATTGGTGGTTTAGGGGTTAATATTTTAATTATGTTATTTGCCGATTAGGGGTTTATTACTTTATTATTTTGCGATATTGAGGCATCCTGCAATAACATTTGTTAGCCATCCAATGCAGAGAGAACCACTCTGTGGCCCTCTCTGCATCGGCCATCGATGGTCGTGATCGTTGGTGGGTGGGAGCCGATGCAGGGATGCGGGTGGGTGGCCATCGATGGGAGGAAGCAGTCAGAGGGGGGTGGGATCGCGTGCGGGGCCACCGGGGGTGCACACGGGCTTGTGCATGCAAGGGGGCAGCGCGTGCATGGGGCGGGAGCGGGTGGGAAGGCTACACTATGGCACAATTACAGACATCCCAACTCTCCCTAAAGTTGAGGGAGTCTCCCTGATTGTAATAGCGGCTCCCTGATGTCAGCAAATGGAATGCAATCTCCCTGAAATTCCAAGTACCATGATCCAATGTGGCCCAAATCCGGAAAAGTGTTTAAAGGGACATTAAACACTTGACTGCTAAAAATAATTAAAACTAACTTCTACTGTGTAATAATAAAAAACTGAGTACAGCTCTTTATGCTGTAACTTCAGCTTACACAAAACATTTCAAGAAAATTGTTTCTATTACTATACATATCTAGGGCTTGATGCAGCTATGTATGCCGCCATATTTTAACAGCACAGTAGTCACATGACACACACTGCATATCTCCCTAGAGTACCTATAATGTGTGCATATAAAAAAACACAGCAGCATTCAATGTTATGCAGACAGAGCTTGTCCTGCAGTTTATGTTATAAATCTGTTACAGGAATAAAAGATTTTATTATTATATTTTTGTATGCAAACAAAGCTTACTTTTTCAAACGTTACCACTGAATTCCAAATGTGTGTGACTGTACATAGCACTCGGCAGGGTTATAAATGTAAATCATTCTCTTCTCTGAGTCTGACAAGCTCCGGTCTGGAGAGGGAGGGGCCGAGGGGGGAGAGAGAGCAGAGAGACTCCGTGAAGAAAATAGACTAAATAACTCAGGCTGGAAATACTTTTTACTGGAGATTTGTTCTATGCAATATTTTATTTTCATACAGCTACATCACATATATACAGTAATATATATAATGTAGATGTATGAAAATAAAATATTGCATAGAACAAATCTCCAGTAAAAAGTATTTCCAGCATGAGTTATTTAGTCTATTTTCTTCACGGAGTCTCTCTGCTCTCTCTCCCCCCTCGGCCCCTCCCTCTCCAGACCGGAGCTTGTCAGACTCAGAGAAGAGAATGATTTACATTTATAACCCTGCCGAGTGCTATGTACAGTCACACACATTAGGAATTCAGTGGTAACGTTTGAAAAAGTAAGCTTTGTTTGCATACAAAAATATAATAATAAAATCTTTTTTTCCTGTAACAGATTTATAACATAAACTGCAGGACAAGCTCTGTCTGCATAACATTGAGTGCTGCTGCTGCTGCTGTGTTTTTCATCTGCACAAGTCACATGACTGCTGTGACCCAGTGTAACGTGCGTTCTAATATGGCACCTTACATGGGAGAATAATGCACCTTATTAGCATTCATCTTCAAATCGATTTTTTTCAACACTTAGGGGTAAGGTGAACAAATAAACTAGACAGTAGTGATTACTTGATTTTAATTCATAATAAAACATACTTTTTAATGATTTTTATCAGGTGTTTAGTGTCCCTTTAAGGAATGCCTTTAGTTGCTAGGACATTATAGAACTCTTAAAGCATGCATCAGTAACCAAAAAGCCCCCAATGATTTTAATAAAATAAAACACAAATACCACCTCATTTACTACACGTAATTAATCTTCGTATTCTAAAATATTTAAGCATTCAACAAGCGTTGAAAATAGGTTTGTTGTATGTGGTTGTGCAATAAAGCTACTTTTTTAATGTGATTTTAGTGGGAAGCTACTTTAATGACAAGTCTCTATCGTATTTAGGGTTTCAAGGTGTCCAATATATAACTGGGAGGGGGGGTGGCGGTGCAGTAGAGGATGAAGCCACCTCCCTGAAATGTGTTTTTGCAGGTTGGGATGTCTGCAATTAATTATTAGATATGGTGGAATAAAGGACTGTGGAGGGTGGGAATTTTTAGCTAAGGGATCTGGGAGGGGGTGTGGGTTAGATATTGAGGGGGGCAGCTACACTACAAAAAATATTTAATTATTTTATAAAATTACCATATTTTATGCAAACTGGGTACTGGCAGACAGCTGCCAGTACCCAAGATGGTGCTTAATATGGTAGAGGGGGAGGGTTAGAGAGTTGTTTGGTGGGGATCAGGGAGGATGGGGGCTAAGGGGGCATCCTAAACAGCAGAATATGTTTTTAAAAACAAAAAAAACCCAAAAACTTTTATTTTAGTACTGGCAGAAAGTCTGCCAGTACTTAAGATGGTGGGGACAATTGTGGGGTGGGGGAGGGAAGAGAGCTGTTTGGGAGGGATCAGGGGGTGGGACGTGTCAGGTGGGAGGCTGATCTCTACACTAAAATTAACCCTGCAAGCTCTCTACAAGCTACCTAATTACCCCTTCACTGCTGGGCATAATACACGTGTGGTGCGCAGCAGCATTTAGCAGCCTTCTAATTACTAAATAGCAACGCCAAATCCATATATGTCTGCTATTTCTGAACAAAAGGGATCCCAGAGAAGCATTTACAACCATTTGTGCCATAATTGCACAAGCTGTTTGTAAATAATTTCAGTGAGAAACCTAAAATGTGTGAAAAAGTTTGTGAAAAAGTAAACGATTATTTTTATTTGATCGCATTTGGCGGTAAAATGGTGGCATGAAATATACCAAAATGGGCCTAGATCAATATTTTTGGGTTGTCTTATACACTACACTAAATCTAAAATTAACCATACAAGCTTCCTACAAGCTCCTTAATTAACCCCTTAACTGCTGGGCATAATACACGTGTGGTGCGCAGCGGCATTTAGCGGCCTTCTAATTGCCAAAAAGCAACGCCAAAGCCATATATGTCTGCTATTTCTGAACAAAGGGGATCCCATAGAAACTTTACAACCATGTGTGCCATAATTGCACAAGTTGTTTGTAAATAATTTCAGTGAGAAACCTAAAATTGTTAAAAATGTTACGCTTTTATTTGATTTGATTTTTGATTTTATTTTTATTTATTTTTTTATTTGATTTATTTGATCGCATTTGGCGGTGAAATGGTGGCATGAAATATACCAAAATGGGCCTAGATCAATACTTTGTGTTGTCTTCTACACTACACTAAAGATACAATTAACCCTACAAGCTCCCTATAAGCTCCCTAATTAACCTCTTCACTGCTGGGCATAATACACTTTTGGTGCACAGCGGCATTTAGCAGCCTTCTAATTACCAAAAAGTAACGCCAAAGTAATATATAAGTCTGCTATTTCTAACAGTCTCATGTCTATTCCACAATCATGCTCACATGCTCATACCTTACCCTTCTTCACACGCAGTTTTTATAGGCCCCTCTCTCGTTTCTTCTCCATACCTTAGCTCTCATGAACTAATTTCTATTTTAAAATCTATATCAAGAAACTGCACCACCTCCAAGAAATACCCCCACTGCTATAAATCTCATTCTCACCTACTCTTACTTTCCATCTTGATGCTATTAGCATCAGGCGACATCTCTCCAAATCATTCCCACCATTACCCAACCAAGCATACCTTATAGAAACTTTAATAAAAGCAACACACATAACCTCATTTCCATCCAATGCATCCCACACGCATACACTCCTTTCACCTGTGCACTATGGAATTCTTGCTCTGTCTGCAACAAACTTACAGCCATTCATGACCTGTTTATATCAAATGCTTTCACCCTTTTAGCAATTACAGAAACCTGGTTATCTCCTTCTGACACTGTTTCCATTGCTGCTCTCACACATGGTGGCCTTTACTTTAGCCATACCCCTAGACCAGGTGAGAAACCTGGCGGCGGTGTTGAAATCCATCTCCCACTCCTGCACTTACCTACCTCCAATCCCATCGCTCTCCTCCTCCTTTGAAGTCCACTGTATTAGCCTGTTCTCCCCTCTCTCCCTCAAAGTGGCAGTCATCTATCGCCCTCCTGGACCAACCTCCCAATTCTTTGACAACTTCACCGCCTGGCTTCCTCACTTTCTCTCTTCAAATATACCAACCCTAATTCTTGGGGACTTCAACATTCCCATTGACAACCCATCTGCCCCGCTGCCTCTAAACTTCTTTCACTCACATCCTCCTTCGGTCTCTCACAATCCACCCTACTCCCGACTCACCGTGATGGACACTCCATCGACCTGATATTTTCCTACTTCTGCTCTATATCTGACACCACCTGTCACCCTTTTCCCATTTCAGACCATCACCTGGTCACCTATAATATTAATGCAAAAGCTAAACCCACTTCTCCATCCCACCCCCGCACCTGCAGAAATACACATGCTGTGGACCCACTCCAATTTTAATCAAAAATCATCATTCAGAATCTCCTCCCTTACACTTCCACTATAACCTGCCCTGATCTCGCTACAGCCCACTATAACAAAACTCTCTCCTCTGCACTAGACACACTTGCACCTCCCCAGCTGCTCAAAACACCACGCAGTCAGTTACAGCCCTGGCATGCTCAGCAAACACGCTATTTGCAAAAATGCTCTTGTACTGCTGAGCGTGTCTGGAGGAAAACTCACTCTGAACCTGATTTCACTATAAGTTTATTCTTCGTTCATACACTTCTGCCCTTCACTTAGCCAAACAAACCACTTCTCTTCTCTCATATCTACTCTTTCCTCAAACCCTAAATGACTCTTTTCCACCTTTAACTCTCTCCTCTACCCACCTGCTCCACCACCCGCGTCTGTCTTTAGTGCTCAAGCCCTGGCAGACTACTTTTTAAACAAAACACGTACTATCCGAAGCAACATCCCAACACCAACCTGCAATATTCGAACAACAGGCCCAATTACTCACTCTGCCACCCTCTCTATCTTCCATCCAGCCACTGAGAATGAAGTTTCTTCCTTACTATCTTCCTCACGCCTCACTACCTGCCCACTCGACCCTACCCCTTTTAATACCCTCCCAATCTTCCACCCTCACTCCTGCTCTTACCCACATCTTCAACCTATCTCTCTCTACTGGCTAATTCCCATCTTCTTTCAAACACGCAAAAGTCACTCCCATACTCAAAAAACCCTCCCTCGACCCTAATTCTCCTGAAAGCTACCGCCCCATATCACTGCTTCCACTAACATCAAAACTCCTTGAATAACTAGTTTACAATCGCTTAACCCACTTCCTGTCCATCAACTCCTTGCTTGACCCACTGCAATCCGGATTCCACCCAAAACACTCAACTGAGACTGCCCTTACCAAGGTTACAAACTATCTTCTCTCTGCAAAAAATATTGGCCACTACTCTATACTCATCTTACTCGACCTCTCAGCTGCCTTCGACACAGTTGACCACCCCCTCCTCCTACAGACCCTTAGCTCTTTTAGCCTCTGTGACACTGCTCTTTCCTGGATTCACTCCTATCTTTCTCACAGGTCTTTTTCTGTGTCATTTGCTGGCGACTCCTCCTCTCCTATGCCTCTGTCTGTTGGAGTACCTCAAGGATCTGTTTTGGGTCCTCTAGTCTTCTCCATCTATACTTCTTCGCTGGGTAAAATTATCAACAGTTATGCCTTCAAATATCACCTCTATGCTGATGACACCCAGATCTACCTCACCACCCCCGCTCTCTCTCCCTCTGTCCTTTCTCATGTTAGCGACTGCTTATCTGGTATTTCTTCATGGATGGCCTCTCACCACCTAAAAATTAACATGTCCAAGACTGAGCTCCTTCTTATCCCCCCCTCAAGCTCTACACCGACTTCTGACTTCTCTATCCCTGCTGACGGCATCACCATTTCCCCATCACCCCAAGTCCGCTGCCTCAGAGTCACACTTGACTCAAATCTATCCTTCATCCCCCATATCCAATCTCTTTCTACATCCTGCCGCAACCATCTACGCAATATTTCCAAAATTCGCCCTTTTCTGAGAGCTGACACCACAAAGCAAATAATCCACTCCCTTGTTATCTCCCGACTTGACTACTGTAATAACCTTCTTGCTGGCCTTCGTCTTTCCCGCCTCTCCACCCTTCAATCCATCCTAAATGCCTCTGCCAGGCTGATCCACCTTTCTTGTCGATCTGTATCTGCTGCGTCTCTCTGCGAGTCACTTTATTGGCTCCCCATTCACAGCAGAATTCAATTCAAAATTCTCACCCTTACATACAAAGCTCTCACCAACACCACTCCCCTCTACCTATCCTCTCTAATACACAAGTATACTCCAGCCCGTCCACTAAGATCCAACAATGACCTGCTCCTTGCATCCGCAACTATCACCTCCTCTCATGCTAGACTGCAGGACTTCTGTCGTGCAGCACCTACCCTCTGGAACACTCTCCCCTGTGCTGTCAGGCTTTGCCCTAATCTGTCTTCCTTTAAATGTTCCCTGAAGACTTTTCTGTTCAGGGAAGCCTACCACCCAACTCAATAATAAATTAATTTCACTTACCTAACTCTGTATTAACATCTTTCCTAATCTGGCAGTCCTCACCTCCTGTTTCTCAACCTTCTACCCTTCTAGATTGTAAATTCCCATGGGAATAGGGCCCTCAATCCCTCCTGTATGTGTTTGTAAATTTTGTCCTATCTCTTTCAAGTCTTGTATTGTTTTATTTAAATTAATTGTATCCATGGACAGCACTGCGGAATATGTTGGCGCTTTATAAATAAAGCATAATAATAAAAATAATAATAATAACAAAGGGGATCACAGAGAAGCATTTACAACCATTTGTGCCATAATTGCACAAGCTGTTTGTAAATAATTTCAGTGAGAAACCTAAAAAGTGTGAAAAATTTTGTGAAAAAGTGAACTATTTTTTTTTATTTGATCGCATTTGGCGGTTAAATGGTGGCATGAAATATACCAAAATGGGCCTAGATCAATATTTTGGGTTGTCTTATACACTACACTAAATCTAAAATTAACCCTTCAAGCTTCCTACAAGCTCCCTAATTAACCCCTTAACTGCTGGGCATAATACATGTGTGGTGCGCAGCGGCATTTAGCGGCCTTCTAATTACAAAAAAGCAACGCCAAAGCCATATATGTCTGCTATTTCTGAACAAAGGGGATCCCAGAGAAGCATTTACAATGATTTGTGCCATAATTGCACAAGCTGTTTGTAAATAATTTCAGTGAGAAACCTAAAATTGTTAAAAATGTTACTTTTTTTTTATTTGATCGCATTTGGCGGTAAAATGGTGGCATGAAATATACCAAAATGGGCCTAGATCAATACTTTGGGATGTCTTCTAAAAAAATATATATATACATGTCAAGGGATATTCAGGGATTCCTGACAGATATCAGTGTTCCAATGTAACTGTCACTAATTTTGAAAAAAAAAATGGTTTGGAAATAGCAAAGTGCTACTTGTATTTATTGCCCTATAACTTGCAAAAAAAGCAAAGAACATGTAAACATTGGGTATTTCTAAACTCAGGACAAAATTTAGAAACTATTTAGCATGGGTGTTTTTTTAAAAATCAGCTGTGTGATTTGCTGCATTCTGAAGAAAGTCTAGATTACAAGGCCTAGATTTAGAGTTGGGCGGTAGCCGTCAAAACCAGCGTTAGAGGCTCCTAACGCTGGTTTTTACCGCCCTCTGGTATTTGAAGCCAGTCATTAAAGGGTCTAACGCTCACTTTCCAGCCACGACTTTTCCATACCGCAGATCCCCTTACGTCAATTGCGTATCCTATCTTTTCAATGGGATCTTTCTAACGCTGGTATTTAGAGTCGTGGCTGAAGTGAGCGTTAGAAATCTAACGACAAAACTCCAGCCGCAGAAAAAAGTTCATAAAGCTCTTAACTACTGTGCTCTAAAGTACACTAACACCCATAAACTACCTATGTACCCCTAAAACGAGGTCCCCCCCACATCGCCGCCACTATATTTAAATTTTTTAACCCCTAATCTGCCACTCCGTATACCGCCGCCAACTACGTTATCCCTATGTACCCCTAATCTGCTGCCCCTAACACCGCCGATCCCTATATTATATTTATTAACCCCTAATCTGCCCCCCACAACGTCGCCGCCAGCTACCTACAATTATTAACCCCTAATCTGCCGACCGGAGCTCACCGCTAGTATAATAAATGTATTAACCCCTAATCCGCCTCACTACCGCCTCAATAACCCTATAATAAATAGTATTAACCCCTAATCTGCCCTCCCTAACATGGCCGACAGCTAACTTCAAGTATTAACCCCTAATCTGCCGATCGGAGCTCACCGCTACTCTAATACATGTTTTAACCCCTTAAGCTAATTCTAACCCTAACACTAACACCCCCCTAAGTTAAAAATAATTTTTATCTAACGAAATAAATTAAGTCTTATTAAATAAATTATTCCTATTTAAATCTAAATACTTACCTGTAAAATAAATCCTAATATAGCTACAATATAAATTATAATTATATTTTAGCTATTTTAGGATTAATATTTATTTTACAGGCAACTTTGTAATTATTTTAACCAGGTACAATAGCTATTAAATAGTTAATAACTATTTAATAGCTACCTAGTTAAAATAATTACAAAATTACCTGTAAAATAAATCCTAACCTAAGTTACAATTAAACCTAACACTACACTATCAATAAATAAATTAAATAAACTACCTACAATTATCTACAATTAAACCTAACACTACACTATCAATAAATAAATTAAATACAATTCCTACAAATAAATACAATTAAATAAACTAACTAAAGTACAAAAAATAAAAAAGAACTAAGTTACAAAAAATAAAAAAATATTTACAAACATTAGAAAAATATTACAACAATTTTAAACTAATTACACCTACTCTAAGCCCCCTAATAAAATAACAAAGACCCCCAAAATAAAAAAATGCCCTACCCTATTCTAAAATACAAAAGTTCAAAGCTCTTTTACCTTACCAGCCCTGAAAAGGGCCATTGTGCTCGAATTCTATTGGCTGTTCCGATCAGCCAATAGAATGCGAGCACAATCTGATTGGCTGATTGGGCTTGGATGAAGATTTCGGAGCCTGGAACGATCGGTGATACCTGGCATGGTGAAGACAAGGTAGGAAGATCTTCAGGGGCTTAGTGTTAGGTTTATTTAAGGGGGGTTTGGGTTAGATTAGGGGTATGTGGGTGGTGGGTTGTAATGTTGGGGGGGGTATTGTATGTTTTTTTTACAAGCAAAAGAGCTGAATTCTTTGGGGCATGCCCCGCAAAGGGCCCTTTTAAGGGCTGGTAAGGTAAAAGAGCTTTGAACTTTTGTAATTTAGAATAGGGTAGGGCATTTTTTTATTTTGGGGGTCTTTGTTATTTTATTAGGGGGCTTAGAGTAGGTGTAATTAGTTTAAAATTGTTGTAATATTTTTCTAATGTTTGTAAATATTTTTTTATTTTTTGTAACTTAGTTCTTTTTTATTTTTTGTACTTTAGTTAGTTTATTTAATTGTATTTATTTGTAGATATTGTATTTAATTAATTTATTGATAGTGTAGTGTTAGGTTTAATTGTAACTTAGGTTAGGATTTATTTTACAGGTAATTTAGTAATTATTTTAACTATTTTAGCTATTAAATAGTTCTTAACTATTGAATAGCTATTGTACCTGGTTAAAATAAATACAAAGTTACCTGTAAAATAAATATAAATCCTAAAATAGCTATAATATAATTATTATAATTTATATTGTAGCTATATTAGGGTTTATTTTACAGGTAAGTATTTAGCTTTAAATAGGAATAATTTATTTAATAAGAGTTAATTTATTTCGTTAGATTTAAATTATATTTAACTTAGGGGGGTGTTAGGGTTAGACTTAGCTTTAGGGGTTAATCCATTTATTACAGTAGCGGAGAGATTCGGTCGGCAGATTAGGGGTTAATAATTGAAGTTAGGTGTCGGCGATGTTAGGGAGGGCAGATTAGGGGTTAATACTATTTATTATAGGGTTATTGAGGCGGGTGTGAGGCGGATTAGGGGTTAATAACTTTATTATAGTAGCGGTGCGGTCCACTCGGCAGATTAGGGATTAATAAGTGTAGGCAGGTGGAGGCGACGTTGAGGGGGGCAGATTAGGGGTTAATAAATATAATATAGGGGTCGGCGGTGTTAGGGGCAGCAGATTAGGGGTACACAGAGATGATGTAGGTAGCGGCGGTTTACGGAGCAGCAGAATAGGGGTTAAAAAAATATGCAGGTGTCAGCGATAGCGGGGGCGGCAGATTAGGGGTTAATAAGTGTAAGGTTAGGGGTGTTTAGACTCGGGGTACATGTTAGAGTGTTAGGTGCAGACGTAGGAAGTGTTTCCCTATAGAAAACAATGGGGCTGCGTTAGGAGCTGAACGCTGCTTTTTTGCAGGTGTTAGGTTTTTTTCAGCTCAAATGGCCCTATTGTTTTCTATGGGGGAATCGTGCACGAGCACGTTTTTGAAGCTGGCCGCGTCCGTAAGCACCGCTGGTATCTAGAGTTGCAGTGGCGTTAAATTATGCTCTACACTCCCTTTTTGGAGCCTAACGCACTGAAAACCCAGCCATTCTGTGAACTCTAAATACCAGCGGTATTTAAAAGGTGCGGGGGAAAAAAAGCATGCGTAGCTAACGCACCCCTTTGGCCGCCAAACTCTAAATCTAGCCGCAAATGTTGCTTTTTGGCTCTCTAAAAACAGTGGGACAATTTCAATTTTACAAAAAAGTAGGATGTGTTTATCATGGCATTGCATGAGAGGTCACATTTAAAGGGACATAATACTCATATGCTAAATCACTTGAAACTAATGCAGTAACTAATGCAGTATAACTGTAAAAAGCTGACAGGAAAATATCTCCTGAGCATCTCTATGTAAAAAAGGAAGATATTTTACCTCACAATTTCCTCAGCTCAGCAGAGTAAGTTCTGTGTAAAAAGTTATACTCAGCTGCTCCCAGCTGCAGGTAAAAAAAAAAAAAAAAATGAAGAAATGAACATCAGCTAATTAGCATCAGCAGTGCTGAGGTCACAAACTCTTTTACTGTGATCTCATGAGATTTCACTTAACTTTCATGAGATTTCATTGTAAACTTCCTTACACTTAATAGGGAAATAAGATGAGTGTGCACGTAAGCTTGCTCCTTCCGCTGTGCCTGGACAGACATACTGATTTGTTGCTTAGAAGTCCTTCACAATGAGATGTGGCTACTGAGAAACTTTTGAGGTAAAATATATTTCTTTTTTACATAGAGATGTTCAGGTGATATTTTCTAGTCAGCTTTTTACAACTATTCTGCATCACTTTCAAGTGTTTAAACATTTGGGTATTATGGCCCTTTAAGTAAGTGGTTGCAATAAAGTACATGTACAATGGTTTAGTATATGAAAAACAAAGGATGAATAGTACAGCAAAGAATATTCTGAAAAACTAATTTGATTAATCTGAAATTAATTTTTCAGTGCTGCAAAAGTCTAGTTATTTTGTAAAAGTTGATTGGGTTGAGGGTAATAAACACTGAGAATGATTGACAAAAGGAAACTTAGGTACTGGGCTGAATGAAGGTCTTAATTATCAAAGGTATAAAAAGTTCAGAAATTAAATGTGCAAGAGGGCAGTACCCAGTTTGTTAAAAAAAAAGGATTTTTGTTTTTTTTGGCATGAAAGCCAATTTTCTGTAGTGTAGCTGCCTCCCCCCCTCAATAGTCTACCCCCTCCCTGTCCCAGATCCCTTTCTTTATGTCAAATTACCCCCCTTTCCCTCTCCCTCCATCCCAGTGCTGGCATTATTGAAGTTCTAGCACACGCGCATGCATGCGCTTCCGCCCGCCTCCCCACGCGCTCCCAACTACTTTCGCGCAGCGGATCAGGAAGTGATCCAGAGATGGGCCACCCACCCGCCTCCATGCAGCTGCTCCCACCAACAATCGGCACCATCGCTGGCCGATGCAGGGGCCACAGAGTGGCTCTCTCTGCATCAGTGTGCCAAAAAAGGTATTGCAGTGATGCCTCAATATCGAGGCCTCACGGCAATACCTTGAAAGCGGCTGGAAGCGATCAGGATCGCTTCCATCACTTCAAACCCCTAAGGACGTACAGGGTCGTTAACTGACCTTTTTTGTAGGACGTACCCTGTATGTCCTTGGTTGTTAAGGGGTTAAAGAGTATGTTTACACTACAAAATTAAATATTTTGGCCTAGATTACAAGTGAGTTTGAGCAGTATTAGAGCTCCATAACACTTGTTTTTGTGTGCTCCCATTGTAATCTAGACCTATAGAGGAAATTAAATTTAATTTGCATGTTCCTTTAAAGACTGCGCTATTTTTATTCATTGAAAATTGATAATTGAGTGCTTATCTTTTGATTAACAGCAAATGCTACACGGGAATAGAAAAAATCTTAAAAAAATGTCTTAGCTTCAATTTTTAAGGCAAACACTATCAGAATTTTCTTGTTCAAATGAAAGAAATTATACAATCGTTAAGCATTCAAACACTATTGTATTATTATTATTATAATTATTAATAGATGACTTACTTAACTTTCCAATGGTTACTAAAAATGTGCTCCCATGAATTAATATATCAGAGGCACTTCCAACCATGCAGAGCCTATAAAGGCATAATTCACCGGAGAGCTCATTTAGAACAAAGTTGAAAACTCTAATAATAGCAGTGCTTTTGTGCCTTTGGCATTTTCAGTAGGAGTATAGATGGAGTATTTAAAAAGTATGCTATTCATAAGTAAAAAGAATAGGAATTGTAAGTGTTTAGTAATAACGTTTATGACTTATTAACAAAAACAGTGACTTGCAATATTTTTGTGAGTGTTGCAAATCTTTTTAAGAAAATCTGTTAGCTTTTGTAAATTCTCAAACATGTATAACCTTCTGCAAACAACTTGATTTTCCTTAGGACTGGAATAGTAATGTCATTTTCTAGCCTATTGTTTAAAGGGAAATAAATGCCTTTAGTTTCTAGCTACTAAAGTGTATCATTATTCTATTCTCTGCAGAATACTGTCAATGTGTTAGTGTAGATTCTAAGCTTTTATTTGACCTCAATTCAGGCATTTTAAGTTTTTCACTTACTGAAATTGACTTCATTACTTACATTTTAAATTTAAATTCTCATGAAAGCAGAACTCTCAGATTCTTGCTTGCAGTACTTGCTTGCATACCTGTGCAATTTAATATAATACGGTAAGTTCTACAATTAAATGCTTTTTTTTTGTTTATTAATGGAACAATAAAAATATATTTTTTCTAGATAATTTCAAGTACTCTAGTAAAGAATAGTGGCTTACACTATCTGAAGGGCTACCATACATTTTATATATATATATATATATATATATATATATATATATATATATATATACATACAAAAAGATATGATATCTGCGCTATCCTGATGTCATACAAAAGAACATATCAATAAAAATATTCAATTACAATCAATAAATATTATGGAAAGAAATATATATAGAGACACACATACATATAAAATGTGCAATATAAAATATGCAATATGCAAAGTCCACAAATGAAATTAATCAGAGAATAGGCTGCTGAACCAAAAGGTATGTGGAGACTCCCAAAATGCCTCCACAAGGATAATGAATAAATAAAAAACAAGATGTAAATTCTGCGCCTTTCTTCTGTGGATATATAAAAATTGATAGTAGTGGGGTATCAAATCCCCTAATCCCAAACACTTACTTTAAAATACCTCAATTGATATGAGGTAAGTAGTCACCGATAGTATAATTTCGCCATATGCATCTGCATGGACTCCAATTCGTCAGCTGATTCGTCTGAGTAATCAGGCGTAGAATCCAGAATGTGCTGTATACTGAGGTAATAATAGTAGATCCTTACTGTAGGACTGGTATCTCGTTATACATATAGAGGGAACAGACAAAAGGATCCAAAATAGTGAAGTAAGCCTTTATTATAAACCCACATAAATAAAACACAATTGTCAGCCCACTCACACAGAAAAACCTCAATCGTTATGAGGTAAGTAAAAACCAGATACAATACAAAGTCACTGATAGCTCTCAATATATCCGTACAGCGTCCCTGACGCGTTTCAAAGTTACCTTCTTCCTCAGAGGGATAGCACTCTGAGGAAGAAGGTAACTTTGAAACGCGTCAGGGACACTGTACGGATATATTGAGAGCTATCAGTGACTCTGAGGTTTATTTGTATGCTCCTGCTGCCATTGTATTGAATCTGGTTTTTACTTACCTCATAACGATTGAGGTTTTCTGTGTGAGTGGGCTGACAATTGTGACAATTGTGTTTTATTTATGTGGGTTTATAATAAAGGCTTACTTCACTATGTTGGATCCTTTTGTCTGTATTTTAAAGTAAGTGTTTGGGATTAGGGGATTTGATACCCCACTACTATCAATATGTATATATCCACAGAAGAAAGGCGCAGAATTTACATCTTGTTTTACGTTGATTGCAGTAGCCATGTTAGTCCAGAGATTTAGATATCAAAATAACAAGAGTATTGCATTGAGCAATGATACTTTTTTTATTGGACTAACTATACATTTATAAGTTGACAAGCTTTCGGAAGAGTTCCTTCCTTTATCAAGTCTGAAGCAATACTGACCAATTCAATGGAATTTACAGATTATATCTTAAAACACAGAATAGCTAAGAAGACAGAAAGTGCAGGGAGAGGAGGAGGTGTCGTAAAAATCATGAGGGGGGCTTAGGTAACAGGCAGACAGTGTCCAGTGTAGGAGAACAGACAGGGGAAATATATAGCTATACATAGAGCATATACTGACATACAGTTATATATCAACATTGAATCAATATCTATAAAGATGTGAAATTGTATATACAGGGGGAGTACAAAAGTTAAAAAAAAAAAAGACAAAAGTGTGGACATAGGCTTACCTGTGTACCTATGTATAAAGAATGTGGAATATACAATGTAATCGACTAAATGAAAGTATATTACAAAAAATTTTGATAATGTGTTAAGAATCCAGAGTCCACATTTAGTCCAGAATTAAACAGGTTGAAGTGCATTATCATTTTCATTTCAAAGGTTTTTCTTTCCAGACTTACAGCCACTACTCTTAGAGGATCCCACACTCAAAAAAATCTTTCCAAAACCCCCAATCCTGGCATACAGACAACCACCTAACCTAAAGCAGAAACTGATACATAGGAAGCTACCCCTTGAGAAAAAGAAAACTCAGAATGGAAGTGCTGCTATAAAGCACTCTGCAAACTGTGTCAACACGTTTGTGAAAGCAGCACAGCAAACCACAATAATAAATCTTATAACATTAAAGGGGCATATTCATGTATATCTGCAAATGTGGTATACATGATACATTGCACTGCATGTGAAATGGGATGCTATATTGGAGAAACAAGCCAAAAACTGCACCTTCGAATGAACTTACACAGACACTCAATCAAAAACCACTGTGAAACAAAATACTGCACCCCTGTTGGTCACCATTTCACCCAACCTGACCACTCCATCCAAAACCTCAAAATCAAAATTCTCAGAGGCAACTTCAAAAACACCATGGAAAGAAAAACCTTTGAAATGAAAATGATAATGCACTTCAACCTGTTTAATTCTGGACTAAATGTGGACTCTGGATTCTTAACACATTATCAAAAGTTTTTGTAATATACTTTCATTTAGTCGATTACATTGTATATTCCACATTCTTTATACATAGGTACACAGGTAAGCCTATGTCCACACTTTTGTCTTTTTTTTTTTTAACTTTTGTACTCCCCCTGTATATACAATTTCACATCTTTATAGATATTGATTCAATGTTGATATATAACTGTATGTCAGTATATGCTCTATGTATAGCTATATATTTCCCCTGTCTTTTCTCCTACACTGGACACTGTCTGCCTGTTACCTAAGCCCCCCTCATGATTTTTACGACACCTCCTCCTCTCCCTGCACTTTCTGTCTTCTTAGCTATTCTGTGTTTTAAGATATAATCTGTAAATTCCATTGAATTGGTCAGTATTGCTTCAGACTTGATAAAGGAAGGAACTCTTCCGAAAGCTTGTCAACTTATAAATGTATAGTTAGTCCAATAAAAAAAGTATCATTGCTCAATGCAATACTCTTGTTATTTTGATATCTAAATCTCTGGACTAACATGGCTACTGCAATCAACGTGACTATGGAAGATACTGAATATAGCCATAATAAGAAGCAAATCATGAAACTGATCACAAAAGAAACACAGATCAACAGTGATATATACTTCCTATCATCCTGCAAAAAAATGAATCTCATTCCAAATGGACTGAAAATTAAGAATCCACTTGCAACCACTCATAACTGTGAGTATGCTGAAAAACTTTGCAGACGTACCAGTGAGAAACTGAGAAATAACCTAATTCATCAACTATACAGCAAAAAGCAAATAATAAAAGACCAAAAGCAGCTCCTACTACAAAAACTACAAGAAAATAATGGGTACAATGAAGAAATTAAAAAAGAAATGCAACACTTCCACAAAACACAACAACAAAATTTTATCAAGAAGAAAAAGAAGAAACTTGCATGCCTGTCACAAAACAGAATAAAACACCAAATGCAAGAAAACAGAGCTCCAGGTGACAGATCAACTACAACAACAAATGACCAAACGTCAACAGACAATAACAGCACCTCATTTAAAACTCAAACTGTCACCAACCAAGAAAACCACACAGAAAACTCAGGGATTGTGAACCTTTCAAACTACCACCTGTCAGGGCCAGAGATATCAGTACTGTGTAAAGGATTATCATTCTGTCCAAGTACAAATCTAGACAAAATCCAACTGTACTCAGACTTAGAGGAATTCTTCAGGAGATTGCGGCTAAAAGAATTCTTCTATGACAAAGAAAATACCAGCACTAGCGGAGGACTACAATGAAAAGAAAAAGAACACAATCTTCACACCTGCAGCAGGACGCAACACAAAATTGGACAGCTATATTGAAAGCTTCCGGTTGAGAACTGCATCTCTGCTCAACACACAGCAGAAAAAAATAATGTATAACCTCTCACACTTAGAAAAAAACGCTATAAAAAACTTAAGAAATAATGAAAATATTACCATTAAGCCTGCGGACAAGGGAGGAGCAGTGGTGATCATGAATACACAGGACTACATCACAGAGGGAAATAGACAATTATCAGATCAAACTTATTACAAAAAACTGGAAAAGGACCCCACCCAGGAATACACTTTGCAACTTCGAAAAATAATTAAAACATTCCCTAAACACACGCAACATAAACTGGACAAACTGGTGCCCTCTAACCCTAGCATAGGGACATTCTACATGCTCCCAAAAATCCACAAACCAGGGAACCCAGGAAGACCAATAATAACAGGCATGGACACTCTGACTGAGCAACTATCGGGCCTAGTGGAGAATATTCTTAAGTCCTTAGTTATTAACACCACTAGCTTTATAAAAGACACCACTGATTTTCTTAACAAAATCAGCCAGATAACAGAATTGCCAGAGGATACTATACTTGTGACAATGGATGTGGAATCCCTGTACAGCAATATTCCACATAAAGATGGTATTGATGCCTGCTTAAACTTTCTTTCCTCCAACAGCCCTAACCAGACATATAGTGCTTCTACAGTCAGTAAACTTACAGAATTTATACTTACTCACAATTATTTCATCTTCAACCACTCCATCTACTTACAAACCATGGGAACAGCCATGGGCACCAAAATGGCACCACAGTACGCAAACCTCTTCATGGCTGACTTAGAACAGAGATTCCTAGCCACTCACCCTCACAAACCCTTCAAATACTTTCGCTACATCGATGATATTTTCATCATATGGACAGAAGGAGAAAAAAACCTTGAACATTTTCATAAATCATTTAATCTATTTCATGCATCAATCAAGCTTAAAATGAACTTTTCTAGAGACTGTGTCAGCTTCCTGGATACAACAATATCCATCAAAAATGGCAAACTGCACTCATCTGTATACAGGAAACCAACAGATAGATGCAGCTACCTCCACAGCTCCAGCTCCCACCCCAATCACATTAAAAAATCCATAATCTACAGTCAGGCTACAAGATACCACAGAATTTGCTCAGATACCAAGGACCGTGACAAACACCTCATCACACTGTCCCATTCATTCAGAGAAAAAGGTTACAAAACAAGGATTATAAATAAAAAAATCAACTCTGCCCTCAATACTCCACGTGAACACTTACTACAATACAAGGAGAAGAAAAACATATCACGTATCCCACTAGTAGTCAAATACAACCCTGCTGTGGAAGGGATACGAAAAATCATAAAAGACTTACAGCCACTACTCTTAGAGGATCCCACACTCAAAAAAATCTTTCCAAAACCCCCAATCCTGGCATACAGACAACCACCTAACCTAAAACAGAAATTGGTACATAGGAAGCTACCCCTTGAGAAAAAGAACACTCAGAATGGAACCAAGTGCTGCTATAAAGCACTCTGCAAACTGTGTCAACACGTTTGTGAAAGCAGCACAGCAAACCACAATAATAAATCTTATAACATTAAAGGGGCATATTCATGTATATCTGCAAATGTGGTATACATGATACATTGCACTGCATGTGAAATGGGATGCTATATTGGAGAAACAAGCCAAAAACTGCACCTTCGAATGAACTTACACAGACACTCAATCAAAAACCACTGTGAAACAAAATACTGCACCCCTGTTGGTCACTATTTCACCCAACCTGACCACTCCATCCAAAACCTCAAAATCAAAATTCTCAGAGGCAACTTCAAAAACACCATGGAAAGAAAAACCTTTGAAATGAAAATGATAATGCACTTCAACCTGTTTAATTCTGGACTAAATGTGGACTCTGGATTCTTAACACATTATCAAAAAATTTTGTAATATACTTTCATTTAGTCGATTACATTGTATATTCCACATTCTTTATACATAGGTACACAGGTAAGCCTATGTCCACACTTTTGTCTTTTTTTTTTTTAACTTTTGTACTCCCCCTGTATATACAATTTCACATCTTTATAGATATTGATTCAATGTTGATATATAACTGTATGTCAGTATATGCTCTATGTATAGCTATATATTTCCCCTGTCTCTTCTCCTACACTGGACACTGTCTGCCTGTTACCTAAGCCCCCCTCATGATTTTTACGACACCTCCTCCTCTCCCTGCACTTTCTGTCTTCTTAGCTATTCTGTGTTTTAAGATATAATCTGTAAATTCCATTGAATTGGTCAGTATTGCTTCAGACTTGATAAAGGAAGGAACTCTTCCGAAAGCTTGTCAACTTATAAATGTATAGTTAGTCCAATAAAAAAAGTATCATTGCTCAATGCAATACTCTTGTTATTTTGACATCTTGTTTATATATATATATATATATATATATATATATATATATATATATATATATATATATATATATATATATCCTCAAAACTAGTACAAAATTATCTGGATATTCATTTGTCAAACGAATTCCAAATTTGGGCGTGGGTAACAGCATTTGGCTATTTTCAGAGCGGAATATATTACTGTTAAAGAGCAACACACAAATATCTGTGCAAAGTCACTCTGTCATCATTCACCTAACAAACCACAACACATACCGCCCTCTAGATGCCCTAAGGCTGCAGAGGAAATGTCATTCCCAACCCTTGAACACCCAGTTTAATGGTTCTCTGTGATATCTGTCAATGAGACAAAGTTGAAAATGTAAGAGAAATCAAAATTATGAATTGGGCACCCACATAGTGTAGTTTATCAATGATATTTATAAACTTCAAGAGAGAGACAAATCTCACTCAAGTGATAGTTGTTATCAGGTGTCAGAAAGTCCGAAGTTCTGGGATAGTTTGTATCTCCCCAGCTATCTATTTTACTCAGTGTGTTATAATTTATTGATAAATCAGATCATTTTAGGTTTAATACTCTCTTTTGATGTATAAGTGAAGGATGACTTTCTGCTTGTAAAGGTTTGAAGAGACACCTATGTTGTACAAAAAGGTGTCAAATCACAACAATTAACCTGCAAAAGTCTAATAGCATATACATCCCATGCAAGAAGATCTAGTGAAATTTTTTTAAGGGGGTCTGTTTTTTCCTGTTTCTAGCTATCATTAATCTGGTTAAAATCAAGATATAGATCAGCAAAGTTTGTTTATGTTTAGGTAAAGCAGCAATGTCTAATAGCATATACATCCCATGCAAGAAGATCTAGTCAAAAAGTTTTTTAAGGGGATCTGTTTTTTCCAGTTTCTAGCTATCATTAATCTGGTTAAAATCAAGATATAGATCAGCAAAGTTTGTTTATGTTTAGGTAAAGCAGCAATGTCAAGATGTAGGAGAACTGTACCTGCTTGGGTAGGGGAGGGTAAGTCTAGATCAGTGCACAGTTTCTTAGTTTTTGCCCAAAAGGGTTTCAGACGTGGACATGTCCGCGAGATATGGAGGGGGGTCCCTAGTTTGTTACAGTTTCTCCAGCACAATGGAGAGTGTGAAGGGAACATTTTCTGTAATTTGGTGGGTACTCTGTGCCACCTGGTTAATAGTTTGTAGAACAGCTCGTACATCGTGATACAATGTAAAGAATTTTTAGTTGCCAGTGTTGCTTGTGACCATTGTTTGGGGAAGTACTCTCATCTCCATTCCGCCTCCCAAGCGTGGATGTGGGTGGTTTTCAAAATTAGAGCATCCTGTATGAGACACTTGTAGTGGGTCGATAAAGGTTTGAATAGTTGCAATCCAGACATCCATCTGGATTCCCAGATAGTTGGGCCTCTAAGATTTTTTCTGAGAAATCCCCAGGCCTTCATTAGAGACCTCAATCTGAGCAAATCAAAGGATAATTTGGTAGGAATTTTTATTTGGTCAAGTATGTCAGGATGACTTAATAGTCTATCTTCTGAGTAAAGGTCTGAGGCAATTCTTAGGGTGGTAAGTTTCCAACTTGAGATATGTGTGTTTGGGAGAACCTGTAGGAGTCCAAGAATGGAATGGATTGGGGAAGGGTGGGGAGCAATAGAAGGGCTTTGTCTAAGTTTAAACCAAATGTTCTGGCAGTCACTAATTAAGGGATTGGAGATTATAGGTTTGTCAGAGCAATGTGGGGGGATCCAGAGGAGGTAATCTAGTTCTACATAAGCTGGGAGAGAGACCTGTTCCAATTCACACTGTCAGTATATTTATATGAATCTTAGCATTTACTCTCCAAATAATATGTTAGTATATAGCAGGGTTATAACTGATATATTTAACAATCTTTCTTTAAACTAAAACCCACAATCAAACATACATTTGCTAAGACAATAATATTAATATAAATATCTGAATTCTTTATTATTAGTAAATAACTATGCACACATTGATATATATATATATATATATATATATATATATATATATATATATATATATATATATATATATATATGTAAGAATCAGAATAAGAGTCAATATTATATGCGTTAAAACAAAAACTATTTAAAATATGCTATGCCAAATTCATGAAAGGTTACCTTTAAAAACCAGCCTTTCCTTCAGAGCTGCATTTAAAATATTACAATGAGACTTAAGGTAGCAGCTACAAACATTCAGCAATATGATTTACAGTGCTAATTTAAACAATAGTACAATATACACTTCTATTAAAACATCAGAAATTGTATATATTATTTATGCAAAAACCCAATTCTGAATTATAACTATATATTTGTACAGATAAACAACTTAAAATTTAGGATTAGTTTAACCATATACAGGCTGAATATAAGCTAAAATATAAACTGCTTTTTAAATCTATTAAATACAAATTGACTATGTTCTCGCCAGTAACCCTTGTTTCAAGTTTAAAAGAAATTTAATACAATTATACATCACCAATTTGAACCAATTCGTAGCGGTCTCTAGGTCATCTCATTTGAAGGAAGGTTATTGCATATATCAAGGTAAAGTTTTCAGCTCCTTGCTTAGTGAAATGTTCCCAAGGATGGCAGCCAAAATCAGATCACCAGTCTCAGCAAGTTACAGAACAACTGTCCCTTGTGCATTCACTACTCCTATTATATAATCATTGAAGACCTGTTTTGTTCACGCCCTTTTTGCTTGTCCCTTGTCATTGGATAATTGGTTTAGTATATATTGTTGTTATGGAAACGCATCCTTTAAACAGTTAAACCTTTTAACTGCTGTACTGGGTTTTGGCCCTTCGGTGGCAGCGTTGCAACACAAAAAAACACATCAATACCATTTCTAAACATTATTAACAACTTAATTCAGTATTTCTATGAAATGGTTATTCATTTGATCATAACTTCCTGCAACAATTATTCACAATACTTGTTTTAGATAGGGTAGTATCAGATCATTTTTCTGATTATTCTGATACCAAATATGTTATATTATTAACATTGTATTATATTAAAGTAACTTATATTGCTAACTATTCAAGATTGATAATATTTAAATCCTGACATTTTATTCATGTAGATACAGAATGCTTCACATTTTACAATTTCTGTATGTATGAATTGATGCCTGCAATAGAAAGGGAAATAATTGTTAGAAATGATTCAAGCATTCATATGTCTATTCACTGCAACAAATCTTCATTTAATATACAGGTATACCCCGCTCATACAGCGGGTTAGGGACCGGAGCCCCGATGTAAAGTGAAAACCGCCTTAAAGTGAAACAAGGCAGTTTTAGCTTTCTTTTCAGTGTTTAAAATCTTGAAAACATGTTTGAATTAACATATATTATGGGTGCAATAGTGCTACGTTTTGTTTAACACTAGCACAGCACAGTATTCAATTAGTATTCAATAAATACTGTACCTGTAAAATAGTGGCAATTACTGTAGTAAAGTTTGCCAGACACAGATTGCACTGTAATGCTGTAAACAGAATGAACTAAGCATAACAAAACTTTTCTCGCAATCTTGCGATGATTACAGCACTGTTTCAAAATCCTTGGAGGTTGAACTTCAGCTCCACAACGCGCTGTATTAGGGAATCGATGTAAAGTGATGCGCTTTAATATGTTTCAGTTCCATATATATACATATATGGGTTATTTGAATTATTTCAAACACACATTAAGCTATTGGCATTATTTCTTTTTCAAAATGTATTTATATTTTATGTTGTCTTTTCAGTAAATTTCAAAGTTACATCTTAACATGTGCCCTTAGTTCATAGGGGTTCACTTATCACATGGCTGCTAAACCATAGTTCCCTTGGAGAATGTTTGTTTCTGAGCCTTTTTCCTAGACAGAGTGGCTATGTTGTAAAGGGGTAGGAGATCCTATCACACATTTTCAGGTAGTAAAACACATATGGTCCTTTGCAATGGCTGTTAAAGTTAAACAAACCAAATGTTTATTGTTCTCACTTGGATGCCCTTTTAACTTTTGCATCCTGAGTGGGGGAGAAATAAACATGATTGAAGTCAGCCTTTCTGAATGAAATGAATCCTTTTCTACTGACCAGCTAAATATCTGATTAAATATATATATATATTCATTAACCTTTAAATATATGATTAAAATATATATATTTATTAACCTTACATATACCTTGACATAAATCCCCCTTCCAACTTCAAACAGATGTAGGACACATGTATTTGAATTGGCTTAAAGTCAGTGGTATTTGGTGAGGATCAACCGTATTCCTTATAGACAGTCTTCTATGGAGAAGGTTCATCATTTTTGAGCCCTTGTCCTCATCAGTTAGGCATCTTTAAACTACAGTATTTCTTTAGTGCATTTGGGGTATGACACTTCATTCCCCCTCTATGATTTGTAGTTGGGACCTAGGATGGCATGCTCGCAGCTGATTGATATGGACCCATTTATCTATGAAACTTTCATTTTTGGGGATCTGTATTTTATAGGCCACTGGAGATATTTTGCCAGTAATGACCTTTCCATGATGGAAGAAATTTCTTCTCCCTAACCTGATCTCTTCCAAAGTTAAAAAGATAAACTTTATCATTTATTTCATATTCCTTTTTGGACGTTTTGAGATCATAATAGGTTTTAGTAGCAGTTGCGGCTCTTTCTAAATTCCTTTGAGCAAATGCAAAGGCATATTGTAGGTGCTTTCTTAGGTTCTCTACATATTGATGTGTATTAGCAGCATTTATCAAGTTCTGGTCTGATGTACATTACAGCAGATGCTGAGGTAGAACCATTCTTCTACCAGTCATCAGTTCAAAAAGTGACGTCTTGGTAGCACTACTTGGAGTTGCCTTTAATGCCATTAGGCCTAGAGGTAGTTTTACATCCCAGTCTTTACCCGTTTCACTCACAAACTTTTTGAGGATTTTAACAATGGACTGGTTGTAGCGCTTTACATCACCACTTGAGGCAGCTCTATAAACAATATGGAGCTTTCTTTTAACCCCTAGTATTTTCCACATTTTTGTCATCACTTCGCTAGTGAAGTGGGTTCCCCGATCTGATTCGATTCTTTGGGGTAAACCAAATCTGGAGAATACGTGGTTGATGAGCAATGCTGCGCATGTTTCAGCACTATTGTTAGGTGCACTAATGCACTCTACCCATTTAGTGAACAGACATGTCACGGTTAACATGTATTTGTTACCTCTTGATGACCTTGTTACCGGACCAATAAAATCAATTTGTATATCTGACCATGGCATTACCATCCCCAATTTCTGCAATGGCGCTCTATGCGTTGTCGCAGTGAATTGGAACTGTGGACAGATTAAACAACCTTGACAGTAGGTTTGAACATCTTTCAACATATGTGGCAAAAAGCATAATCACGCAATATTTCATACATGAGTTTGGCATAACGATGACCAGATGTGGGAGCATCATGGGCATGTTGAAGCATTAGACCTCTGAACTTAGTGGGTACTACCGATTGCTGAATGCCAGTTTTGGAGGTTCTAATTAACAAACCATCCTGTAACTTGAATTGTGATCTGGATTTCATTAAGATTCTAAGATCTTCTTTGCCAATACAATCATCTTTTGAGATGGGGTTGCTTTCAGGATCTTCTATGTGTTTATAGAAGATGCCTACAATGGGGTCTTCTTTTTGACTAGTGATCAGGTCCTCACTAGGAGAATCCCGACTCCATTGTACCAGGTTAGGTTCACTCTGTTGTTTTGCCTGGTTTCTGGTAATGGCTTCTACCTGAATTGCACCCAATAAGTGGTCAATATTAAGGTGTTCTCCAGTTATGGCTCCTTGTTTGGCTGATGAATCCGCAAGATCATTGCCTTCCTTATCTGGGCCTAGAAGCCTGGAATGACCCTTGGTCTTTTTAAAGTGTATGGTTAAATCATTGGATACCACCAGATTATCAATCTCGCAGAACAACTTGCCATGCTTGACTGGTTTGTTACTGCTTTTCTGCATGCCATTTCTTTTCCAAGTTGGCAGGTATTCAACAAAACTGTCACGCACATAATTTGAGTCAGTTATGATCACAAATTCATGAATACCATGTTCAATAGCCATTTCAATGGTTTTTAGAAAAGCAGTGAGTTCTGCAACCTGACTGGATCTTGGTCCAATGTTAAAACCCATAGATATATTTGGGAATCCATTTGCCCAAGTTATACCAATGCCAGCGACAAATCTGCACTCATTTCCAATAGTGGCATGGTAAGAACAACCATCAACATATATCCAAGGTAATGTTTGACAATGGTCCTCATTGTATATTTTATATGGGGAAAGCAATTGTTCCTCCAGGAAATAATTTTCTGATAATTCTTCCCCAGGATCTCTAGCAGTACAGTCGTGGAGTTCAGCAAGCCCCTGTGCAACTGGATTCTTTTTATTCTGCTTGTAGCGAATTTCTAAAGGCCAGCCTTGTAAGGAAAGGGTCCACGCTGTTATGCGGCTATTAGACAAATTCCCATCTCTTATTCTCTCACTTTGCAAATATAGCAAAGGCTGGTGGGCCGTTTCTACAATAATTTTCTCGCCCTGTATATAGCTGCAGAAATTTTGTAGAGCCCATACAGTAGATAAGAGGGCTTTTTCACGATCGCTAAATTTTATTTCTACTGGGGATAGAGTTTTGCTCGCATAAGCTATGGCTTTGCTTAAATTATCATGCTTTTGGTATAACACAGCACTCATGCTTACATCTGTGTAACCTGTCTCTAAGAAGAAAGGTTTACCACCTTCAGGGTATGCTAAACAAGGAGCTTGTGTAAGTTTTCTCTTCAGCTCTTTGATGGCTGTCTCTTGAAACTCACTCCAGTGCCATTTCACATCCTTCTTTAGAAGAAGTAGTAGTGGTTTAGCTAACTCTGCATAATTATCAATGAATTTGCGAGAATAATTTGTCATACCCAGGAACGATCTCAATTCCTTTAAGTTAGTTGGGTTTTTAGAATTTACTACAGCTTCCACCTTTTTCTTCTGAGGATTTAGTCCTTCAGAAGTAACTTCATGTCCCAAGAAGTTTACACGAGTGCGGCACCATTGAGCTTTTTGTAGGGATAATTTGACACCTGCCCTTTTAAGTTGGCTGAGGATGTGTTTAAGCTCTTGATGTGTTTTTCAAAGCATGTGCTTTTGATTAAAACATCATCAACATAAGATAAGGTCCCCCTTTCCAGAGCATCAGGCATAGCCTTTTTATGTATCCAAAAGGAAGTCTCTGAAATGCATATTGGACCTTTTGGAATGAGAATGCCAGCTTATACTGGTCCTCCTCATGTACCTTTATGGTCCAATATCCCTGTGCACAATCAATGGCAGTGAATATTTTGGATCCCTGCATCTGCGCTAGGCATTGGTCAATGTATGGTACAGGCCAGCCAGACATGTACACTCGCTTGTTTAGCTGTCTTAAATCAGCACATAAATGCCATTGTCCATTGGGCTTGAGAACACCTAGAATAGGATTGTTGTAAGAGCTGTGCACCTGTCTGATAATACCTCTTTCTTCCAGGTTCCTTATGATTTCTGCAAGAGAATCATATGAGGCTAAAGGGAGTCTGTATTGTTTAATAAAGACAGGTGGTGCATTGGGATCTGTTTGTATTCTTGCAATGTGCAAGTCTGTAGTACCACAGTCGTAAGAATCCCTAGCGAAAATATCCTTGTACTCCAACAGGAGTTCTCGCAGCAGTTGGCGTTCATCATCGCTGGAACAGCCATTAGCTAAGGATATTTGCTCTTCGACTATTTGTTGAAATCCTGGAAAGATTTCAGGCTGTCCTATTTCATAGGCTTCTTCCAACCTAGAGGTGAGATCCCCTTGATTATAATTTACATTGCCCCCATGATTCTGGGTATTGGGGTAATCTTGCTGTTTGATCGACTGATCAAATACTAGAGAGGCTTCTTCAATTTTACAGATGCCTTCCTCTGAGTTGAAGGGATAAATAGACTGAATATTAAATAGACCCTCTGGCATAGATGTAAAGGATTGTTCTATTAATTGTTCTTCAGTTAAGTATCCTTCAGGTATTAGCCCAATTACATTATTCTGGAATCCAAAAGTGTAATAACTTGATTCCAGCGCATATCCTATGGTAGTCCCCTTGGATAAGTTTATATCCTGTGGGGTCATGTTATGCACAATAACATGTATTGGAGTAGTTCCAATATTTACCAAAGGAGTGTAGGTCACTGTGACACCCAGATTTTGTATTCTATGGGAGAGGCAAATTAGTGTTTCAGAAGTTTTTAATTTCTGACCTTTCTTTACCTGTAAGGGTAAAAGAAATGTATCAGTCCCGGCAGGAATTACAACATCTAGACACCTGCATATTCACAGCATATGGCAATTGCTGGTTTGATTTCAGGGCTGCATTTTCATCCTGAAATACTTCAGGATCCCCCTTTAACCTGCTCCAGAGGCAAGAGTTAATCAAATCTATGTGTATGGCATATCTATGCAAGATATCATTGCCAATGTATATTTGATTGTGGGGAGTATTTAAAACTAAAAACAGGTGCTTCACTGAGTTATTACCTATAGATATAGATAATAAACACTTAGCTGTGATGTTATAGCTTTCAAACCTGTTATCCAGGTTGTGGACCCAGTGGTCTTGGGGAGAAAGATATTTAATCACTTTAGGTTCAGCTATCTGTGCTAACAAGCCTTCACTTATATAGCTAGCTTCCTGTTTTAAGTTCAATTTGGCATATTTTGTTGTGGAAGTGGCCATGGCAACTGGACATCCGAACAAGATCCACATACCAAAACCTGAGCGGCCATGCTGGAGCCACCAGCAGCACAAACGATTGCTCCATGATGATTTTGAAAATCACTCTTAAAAGAAGAACTAGAGGCGGAAAAATATAGGCAGGTTGATAACTCCAAGGAAGTGTCAATGCATACACTGCTTCCGCCTGAGGATCCCTGGACCTGGATAGGTACCTGGGAAGTTTCTTGTTTAGATGAGATGACATCAGATCTATTTCTGGAAGCCCCCACATCTGAACAATTTGAAAAAACACATCTGGGTGAAGAGACCATTCTCCCGGATGTAAAGCTTGATGACAGAGATAATCCGCTTCCCAATTGTCTATACCTGGGATATGGACCGCAGAAATTAGAAAGGAGATGGATTTTGCCCAAGCAAGTATCTGAGATACTTCTTTCACAGCCTGAGGACTGAGAGTCCCACCCTGATGATTGACATACCCCACAGTTGTGACATTGTCTGTCTGAAAACCAATAAACGTCTCTCTCTTCAAAAAGAAGCCAAAACTGAAGAACTCGGAGAATCGCATAGAGTTCCAAAATATCGAATGGTAATCTTGCCTCTTGAGATTTCCAAACCCCTTGTGCTGACAGAGATACCCAGACTGCTTCCCAAACTAAAAGACTCGCATCTGTTGTGATCATGGTCCAGGTTGGATGAACCGAAGAGACCCGTAGAACTATACGATGGTGATCTAACCACCAAGTCAGAGATAGTTGAATATTGGGATTCAAGGATATTAAATGTGATATCCTAGAATAATACCTGCACCATTAATTCAGCATTAAAAACTGGAAAGGTTTCATATGAAAATGAGCAAAGGAAATCGAATCCAATGCTGCAGTCATGAGACCTAAAACTTCCATGCATATAGCTACTGAAGGAAATAATAGAAACTAAAGGTTCAGACAAGCTGAACCCAATATAATTGTCTCTTGTCTGTTAGAGACAAAGACATTGACACAATCTATCTGGAAACCTAAAAAAGGTGACCCTTGTCTGAGGAATCAAGGAGCTTTTGATAAAAAGATCCTCCAACCATGTCTTTGAAGAAACAACAGAAGTTGAATCGTATGAGATTCTGCAGAACGAAAAGACTGAGCAAGTACCACGAGATTGTCCAAATAAGGAAACACTGAGAACCTTGAAAAGATTCTTAGAGCTGTCGCTAGGCCAGTAGGAAAAGCAACAAATTGGTAATGCTTGTCTAAAAAAGAGAATCACAGAAAATGAAAATAATCTGAATGAAAACAGAATATGAAGATATGAATCCTGTAAGTCTATTGTAGGCAAATAATGCCCTTGCTGAACAAAAGGCAGAATAGACCTTATAATCACCATTCTGAAAGATGGTACTCTAACATGACAATTCAAAAGTTTTTCTTTCTTTGGGACAATGAATAGTTCTGAATAAAACCCCAGACCCCGTTCCTGAAACGGAACTGGTATGAATACCCCAGATAACTCCAGGTCTGAAACACACTTCAGGAAAGTCTGAGCCTTTACTGGAATAGCTAGAATATGTGAGAGAGAAAAAGACTTCTCACAGGCGGTCTTACTCTGAATCCTATTCTGTACCCCAATCTAAGAAGTTTGGACCGAATTGAACCAAACAACTTTAGAAAAATCTTAACCTGCCTCCTACCAGCTAAGCTGGAATAAGGGCCGCACCTTCATGCGAATTTGAGGGCTGACTTTGATCTTTTAAATGGTTTGAATTCATTCCATTTTGAAGAAAGCTTCCAATTAAAAACATGTTACTTGGGGAAGAATTAGGATTCCGTTCCTTATTAAGAACAAAAACTGATATAAGCTTAAGTTTTACTCTTAGAACTTAATCTTGAAGCAAAAAAACTCCCTTCCCCAGAGTAACAGTTGAAAGTATTGAATCCAATAGTGAACTAAATAATTTATTACCTTGGAAAAATAAATATCTGGATTTTAGAAATCAAATTAGCATTCCAAGATTTAAGTCACAAAGTTCTTCTAGCTAAAATAGCTAAAGACATAGATTTAACCTCAATTGTGAAAATAACAAAAAAATGACATCACAAATTAAATTATTAGCATGTTGAATCAACTTAACAATGCTAAACAAATCATAATCCGATACTTGTTGCGTTAAAGTATCCAACCAAAAAGTTGAAGCAGTTGCAGCATCAGCCAAATAAATTGCAGGCCTAAGAAAAGGACCTGAAAATAAAATAATTTTCCTTAGATAAGATACAAGTTTCCCATCTGAAGGAACTTAAAAATAAATACTATTTTCCATAGGAATAGTAGTATGTTTTAGCAAGAGTAGAGATAGCCCCATTAACTTTGGGGATCTTTCCCCAAAACTCCAAACTAACTGCTGGCAAAGGATACAATTTAAAAACCTTAAAGAAGGTATAAAAGAAGTACCAGGCCTATTCCATTCCCTAGTATCAGGAACTGGAAAAAAACCTCTGAAGAAACCACAGGAGGTTAATAAGCAGAATTTAAATGTTAGCTAGTCTTAAAATCAAAAGGACTAGTCTCCTCAATATCCAATATAATCAACACCTTTTCAACAAAGAACGAATGTACTCTATTTAAAGGTAAAAAAGTAGATTTGTTAGTGTCAATATCTGATGAAGGATATTCTGAATCAGATAAATCCTCATCAGAGAAGGATAATTCAGTATGTTGTCGGTCATTTGAAAATTCATCAACTAAATGAGAAGTTTAAAAAAGACCTTTACATTTTATTAGAAGGCGGGATGGCAGACAAAGCCTTTAGAATAGAATCAGAAAAATTATCCTATAAATTCCTAGGTATATCTTGTACATTAGATGTTAAAAGAATAGCAATAGATAATGCATTAATACTGATGGACTCTGCATGTAAAAATTTATCATGATAACTTATTACAAACCATAGCTAAAGATATAACATTAAAATAAATTAACTTAGACCTAGATTTAGAGTTCGGCGTTATCCGTAAAAACCAGCGTTAGAGGCTCCTAACGCGGGTTTCTTACGCACTCCGGTATTTAGAGTTTATTTACCGCCACTCAAAATACACCTAACGCTCACCTTTCTACCGCCACCTCAGACCCAGTAGTAAACATATACCGCCAAAAAAAACATCCACGAATCACAAAACAAATATTACACAAAGTACACTTACACTCATACAAACACAACACTATCTTTATTTTTCTTTTTTTTTTTTTTTTCGTTAAAATACAAAGGATTAAAGTTGCGAGATCTCGGGTGTTTGAAAAAAATCCACACAAATCCATTTTCCCATTGACTTACATGGACATACGGGAAAAGACCCTCATATACCTACATCTAACGAATAACATTATCACAAACATACACTCATCGATGCATACAAACAATATACACCACATGACATACACAAAATATTTATTTATTACAAAAAGAACACGATTTATTTACTTTTTCACTCAAGATCATGACGTCACTCACTTTACGAGGAAAACCAGTCTTAGAAAAAAAAAATTGAAATCTTTGGAGCCTCCATTGACTTCTATTGGGAAGACGTGCTCGTGCACGCGAAACCCTCATTTCCCTAACGCACGCAAATAGCGTAGACTGAAAAACTCCAAATACCAGCGCTAGAAAATACATGATTTCATGCGTTAGACCTAGCGATGATAAATAGATCAAGAAATGACTATTTCCCTATGGTGGACTTATGTTTTTTAATATTAAATATTCACCACACCATAAATATTTTTAACACTTTTAGATTACATCAACTACAAATCCCCATCACTAGTAACACATTATTATTTCAATAAAATTACATTTACAATTAAAATAAAATTCAATACACATTTCTGGATTCACAAACACTACACAATGGGAAACATCTCTCATTTACCTTTATTATTGCATTTCAGTTATTCAACTCATATGCTTGCAGCAACTGCATATCTACATAGGCTTAACACATAATCACTCATGGATGCACATACATTACGTTTAACATTCACTCATACATGTGCATTCAAATGATGGGGGAAAAACACATTACATTCTCTCTAGGAATCACAAAACACAACATATGGATTTTACTGTACTTTTAACATCATGATTCCATCACCAGAAAACATTAGGAATTACGTACAACACGAACATCATTACACCAGATTACAGATGTCACTTTATGGGAAGGAACAACAATGCCAGACCGCTATATAGAAGTCAGCATATGTGGGACACAATCACAATATATACGTACATGTACATAACACGCATCACCCATCACGCAACCACAAAGCACACATTTAGATTTTATTCAGCACACAATAACAATGTAGCACAATACAACAACACAATGAGGATTTCACAACTACATAGGCAGGTTAATAATATCATGACGTCATTACAATATTCAACCATACACATCACAGATTCACCACTGTACCGCCCCTTTAGGAACTTTAACACTCAATACTACAATACAACATATACGTAAACCACACTTTTGAACAGCATTATTATGGAGATTTCAATGGGACAATTAAGAAATATTGTCAGATCGCAAATCAATTATATATACAATACTACAGATGGCAGCCGGAAGTTATTCAGTATTCGTGCAATTTTTATGGGACGCATACAATATTGTCAGATATAAAATCACTTATATATACAATACTACAGATGACAGCCGGAAGTTATTCAGTATTAGTGCGATTTGAATGGGACGCATACAATATTGACAGCTCGGCAATCACTTATATATACAATACTACAGATGGCAGACGGGAAGTGCTTCAGTATTAGTGCGATTTGAATGGGACGCATACAATATTGACAGCTCGGCAATCACTTATATATACAATACTACAGATGACAGCCGGAAGTGCTTCAGTATTAGTGCGATTTGAATGGGACGCATACAATATTGACAGCTCGGCAATCACTTATATACACAATACTACAGATGGCAGACGGGAAGTTCGGAATTATTATTGCGATTTTAAAGGGACGCATACAATATTGACTGCTCGGCAATCACTTATATATACAATACTACAGATGGCAGACGGGAAGTTCGGAATTATTATTGTGATTTTAAAGGGACGCATACAATATTGACTGCTCGGCAATCACTTATATATACAATACTACAGATGGCAGACGGGAAGTTCGGAATTATTATTGCGATTTTAAAGGGACGCATACAATATTGACAGCTCGGCAATCACTTATATATACAATACTACAGATGGCAGACGGGAAGTTCGGAATTATTATTGCGATTTTAAAGGGACGCATACAATATTGACAGCTCGGCAATCACTTATATATACAATACTACAGATGGCAGCCGGAAGTTATTCAGTATTAGTGCCATTTTAATGGGACGCATACAATATTGACAGCTCGGAAATCACTTAGATATACAATACTACAGATGGCAGATGTTACTTTATCGTTTACAAACAATATTGCATCAACATTGATCGATCACATTCGATGCACATTATACACAACTATGCACTTTCATTCATGTTAGCCTGGACGTGTGCTTGTTACTATAAGATCGCGTTTAAGAAATATTGATTACGCATATGATCAAACATTACAAACATGCACTGTATGTGTGATATTTGACACTTTCACATTGAGAATCATTGTTTGAAACTAACATTTCAGCAAACAACAAATAAACGCCCACTGTGAAAGCATTCGCGCCGCTCACATACAAACAAGTGAATACAATTAGCAATCATTACAAACTCACTACCATTGGACTAATTGTACTATAAATCCCCCAAACAACATGGCCAATGCATCACTTGTGATCCACATCAGATCAAGTGCTTACCTTTTTACGCTGTTTTGAAAGATGGATGACGATGACATGGTAGACGCTGCTGGTGGTGCTATTGGCGAACTAGCTGTTGGTCGAATCAGGCAGCCTCGGCGGCTCAGACCGAGACGAAGGGGTCGTCTGGTTCGAGGTCCTCGTGTCTACAGGGTGAGACCCACCTTGGAAAACATGAGTGACTTTGAGGTTTTTGATAAGTATCGGCTCGATCGCGAACAGCTCATTGGCCTTTACGAGCTTCTTAAACCTCATTTGGAGCCACGTATACAAATAAGGACTGCTGTTCCCCCCATGAGTAAGATGCTAAGCTGTCTATACGTCCTGGCCTCCGGGAGTTTTCAATCCGGAGAACTGTACATGCATGGCCTGGCTCAAGGTACATTCTCTGGGGTGTTTGATAACTTTCTGAACGCCATGGTACGTATCAGTAAGCAATACATAGGATTCCCACAGAATGATGGTGATTGGAGGCGCCTGAAGCGGGAATTCTTTGATATTGCTCAATTGCCCAATGTCTTGGGAGCCATTGATTGTACCCACATTGCGCTGCGTGCTCCAATTGATGACTTGCCCTTCAGAAATCGCATGCGAATTTTGGAGGGGCTTGTCATGATGCCCGCATCCTCTCTCTGTCGTCCCTGTGGAGACAGTTTGAGGAAAGACAAATGCCCCCTGGTTATCTCGTTGGTGAGTATTTGTGCTCAACATGGTTAATTATTTTGACAATTGCCCATGTATTTTTTAACTGTTAGCGTCATGTTCAGCTATAGGATTAAATTTAACCATTTGTTATTTACCGACGCTAATGTCTAGTTTTATTGAAAAGCAGATATGTAGCATGTCTTACCTTAAGTGTTCATATAGAGAATGCAATGTAACCATGTAGTTAGCATTTTACACAAGGTTTGGTTTAGTAGAAATACGCATATGTAGCATGTCTTAGATGAAATGGCAAGATATTATCTCATGCAATTTAACCCTGTCATTGTCTTTTTCCGCTAATGTCTAGTTTTATTGAAAAGCAGATATGTAGCATGTCTTACCTTAAGTGTTCATATAGAGAATGCAATGTAACCATGTAGTTAGCATTTTACACAATGTTTGGTTTAGTAGAAATACGCATATGTAGCATGTCTTAGATGAAATGGCAAGATATTATCTCATGCAATTTAACCCTGTCATTGTCTTTTTCCGCTAATGTCTAGTTTTATTGAAAAGCAGATATGTAGCATGTCTTACCTTAAGTGTTCATATAGAGAATGCAATGTAACCATGTAGTTAGCATTTTACACAAGGTTTGGTTTAGTAGAAATACGCATATGTAGCATGTCTTAGATGAAATGGCAAGATATTATCTCATGCAATTTAACCCTGTCATTGTCTTTTTCCGCTAATGTCTAGTTTTATTGAAATGCAGATATGTAGCATGTCTTACCTTAAGTGTTCATATAGAGAATGCAATGTAACCATGTAGTTAGCATTTTACACAAGGTTTGGTTTAGTAGAAATACGCATATGTAGCATGTCTTAGATGAAATGGCAAGATATTATCTCATGCAATTTAACCCTGTCATTGTCTTTTTCTGCTAATGTCTAGTTTTATTGAAATGCAGATATGTAGCATGTCTTACCTTAAGTGTTCAGATAGAGAATGCAATGTAACCATGTAGTTAGCATTTTACACAAGGTTTGGTTTAGGAGAAATACGCATATGTAGCATGTCTTAGATGAAATGGCAAGATACAGATTTATATATAAATTTTTTTTTTTTTTTTTATGTTTCTGACAACTTTTAATATGGATTATGGTTTTTAAAAAATATATTTATACAACAATATACTAGTTTAAGTATTCTGTTTGAATTATGTTCTGTTCTAAATTTATAGGTGATTCTGGGTACATGAGCCGGCCTTGGCTCATTACCCCCTTGCGTAGCCCAACTGATGTGTCTGAGGAGCGCTACAATAGGGCTCATAAGAGAACCAGGGCGGTGGTTGAAAGGATGTTCGGGCTCCTGAAGATGAGATTCAGGTGCCTGGACCGTTCTGGAGGAGCACTCCAGTACAACCCAAAGAAGGTGGCTAAGATCGTTGTAGCCTGTAGCGTCCTGCATAATATTGCACAGCGGGCTGGGATGCTGCAGGCCGTCCCGGTGGACAGAGACCTCCTCAGAGATGAGGAGGATGATCCTGTTCTAGAGGGGGAATTCCAGGACGAGGGACTTGATGTCAGAGCAGACGTCATCAACCGCCACTTTAGACGGTAAATAATAGAAGTTACACTGGAGTATTTTCAATAGATGTGAACTCTAGGGAAATGACAAGTAGAGAATTGTGCAAACATGTTAGTATTGATCAAATGTTAGAATAATCTTTATTTCTCATAATATAGGTGATGCTCTGGGCATTGGGTCCTATAGCGAGTCTTTGCCACCTGGTTTTTAAAGAGGACATCAGATGGTAAGTAGAAATGTATGGACTGTTGCTGGCATGATTTGTACACAAATACATCATATGGCATACATTTTAAAAAATATAACTTTGTTTACACATTACTTAAAATGTACATAATCAGAAAGGGATACTCTAGAATGACTATGGTTCAATGTCACACAGAGGTTTGTTCTGCTCAATATGACTCATCTTCACACTTGATAGAAAATAACACAGGTTCATACACAGGCTTAGTAAGCTAGTGATAGATATTTATTATGAAATGGGGGGTGGGAGAGGGGTACAGAACTGATTCACACACTTGTATGAAATCTTTATATATAATTTCTTACATTAGGGAGATGACTTAATCTAAAGACTGAAAGGGAACAATTTGAAGCCTGACAGTGAAGATTTCCAAGACTGACAGTGGGGGAAAAGCCAAGATTGAAATTGAAGTATACCAATGGGATCATGTCTAGCATTATATTTCAATTCTGCTGACCTTGAAAACCATACAAATACATGTTCACATGGTAAGTGCAAACTATTTGATAGAATAAGGCTGTGGAGACATCCTATTGGAGACACTTAGATGATTTTCTATTTTGTAGATGGTATTTCCCAGTCCTCTATTTAATGAACTGATGAATAATACACCTATTGAAGATCAACTGTTTACCCCTGAATTGACTTTCAAAGACCATGCATTGTCCAGGTTGGTGTACCAATGCATGCTAGTGAAGACTGTAGAATATTAGTAGCTTACATACATTAGTCATATTTAGTTCTTAATTAGATATTTAGGGATCACAATCAGACACTTAGATGATTTTACTTTTTTAGATGGTATTTCCCAGTCCTCTATTTAATGAACTGATGAATAAGACACCTATTGAAGATCAACTGTTTACCCCTGAATTGACTTTCAAAGACCATGCATTGTCCAGGTTGGTGTACCAATGCATGCTAGTGAAGACTGTAGAATATTAGTAGCTTACATACATTAGTCATATTTAGTTCTTAATTAGATATTTAGGGATCACAATCAGACACTTAGATGATTTTACTTTTTTAGATGGTATTTCCCAGTCCTCTATTTAATGAACTGATGAATAAGACACCTATTGAAGATCAACTGTTTACCCCTGAATTGACTTTCAAAGACCATGCATTGTCCAGGTTGGTGTACCAATGCATGCTAGTGAAGACTGTAGAATATTAGTAGCTTACATACATTAGTCATATTTAGTTCTTAATTAGATATTTAGGGATCACAATCAGAAAAAGGAATACATATTATAGTTGATATAGAGGTATTTGAATGGACATGAAATATTACATTTATGTTCAGCATACATATATTGTTTACATGTGATATACATTATTATGTATAATTTTAATTTTTGATATTTAAATATAATTTTTAATCAACAATATAATGGTGTATGTATTTCATTAATTTAAAATCAATGTAATGATTATCTTTAAAAAATGTTGATCAAAGTTAGAGCATAGACACCATATGATTTTAAATGTATTTTATGAATATTTTACAACGTGTGTATTAACTTTGTTCCATTTTTATTATTTGTCATTTCAGATTGGCATCTGATGACTTCCTGGAATATTTAATTATTTTCTATTAAATATATGTTTATTTTTAACAGATTCTAATATATATCAATATAATCTGTAAATAAATAAAACTTGGACTCCCATGACTGGTAGTTGGCTATTTGACAAGCACATGCATAAGAGAAAATAATGCATTAATAGTAGAAAATAAAAATCTTCAGAGAATATTAAAAGATATCTTTTAACATTAATTGGGGAGTCATATTCTTCAATGCTTTTATATTGAAAAAGTATATATTAAAAATATTTAGGATATGTATTAATATTATGATTGTTTTAACATTTAATAAGGTGAAGTGGTTCAATGACATGAAAGTGACAGTGTTGTTGAATGTAAAAAGAATTGTATAAGATCATGTATCTTCCTTAGGTATCTCAAAACATTATTAGAAAATATTTTACAATTATTACATTTATAAATGGTAGGTCATTTAACTTGATATTTTTAAAAAATTATTTATTGGATGCCAGGTTAATCTATGTAATTTTCTAGTGGAGTCATTTAACTATACTTAGTAATATTATGTATTTATTACAATCTTACCTCTTGGGTTAGACATCAAATATCTATATAGAATGTAATTTCCCCTTTAGTTTATTTTGTCAATGTTAAATCAAAATACAATATGTTTGGGTCCTTAAAGGGGTCATTCAAAATGTATATTTTGTATACATTGTTACAAATATCATACAAGAATTTAAACATATTTAGAATGTACTATAGAATTACATTCAGTCTTTAAATATACTTGTTAAAATAAAAATAAATGCACATATCTTAGTCAATGATATAAGGCATCTATATGCAAACAACAATCAGCATCAAAATAGCCTATGTAGAGATGTATTTAATCCACGAATCTATATAATTACAATATAATGATTGAATAACAAAACATATTAAGTTGGTCAAATATAAGATTATTATACAAAATGCATACATAACATATAGCTTAATGTCCCTCTACGCTGAAGGCTAAAAAAGACCTCATTTAATAAATATATTTCAGTCAGTGTGTAAAACAATCTAGAAGTTAATCTAAATTTGCTTTACTCATATGTTAGACTCATTTAGCAAAAGGAAGGTGCCTAGGTTTATGATATATTAAGCATTATTGTGAAATGTTTATTTAAAGGGACATGAACTCAAAATATACTTAAAGGTAGCCATTTAAAAAAACAATGATTTATACATTCTGAATGAGTATTCTATTTTAATCAACTTTAAAACTTGTCTCATATTATGAATGCTCATTGTGATGTTGCTATCATTACTTTAGAAATAAGGCAGTAAATAGCTAATTTATTTGCTTCAGTACTCTGGACAGAACTTGATTGTTTGGAATAATTGATGCAACAATCGTCAAGGACAACCCAGGTTTTTATTAAACAATTGTCCGTAATATAAAATATCATTATTGATTTGCAAAGAAACATAACAAGATAACTTAACATTTGATAATCGTATTAAATAATAAAGTTGATTAACATTTCATGCTCAATCACCAATGGTAAATTTGTTTGGACAGTGTCCCTTTAAGAGATTTAAAGAGTGTATTTACTTCTCTTCCTATCTTGACATACTTTGCTTGAAAAGCATATCGAGATAGGCTCAGTAGATGAAGATTGGTGGATGCACAGAGATGCCTTATGTGATTGTCTCAACCATGTGCATTTAAATTTCTTCTGTTGAGGATATATAAATACTAAGAGAAAATGATTTACAGTTTAAAGTCTAAACAATCTTCTATCTCTACAGATCATTTGATACAATTGTTTGTTTGTAATGTCTCTTTAAAACTAAAGACGCCATTGCACAATAACATATATGAGCACTTCAGAGAAATACAAGCTCGAGGTTTATTTGCGAATAACAAAGCTGTAGTTTAACATTTATAAACAGATTATCCAAGTTACTGACATTCTAACCGGAATTTTAACATTAATAAATATTGCGTGGGAAATGCATCTTCAAACACCAGATTAGCATATTTAAACATTAGTGTAATGTCACGCAATAGCACACAATCAATGTGCATTATAAATACATTTAATAGAGCAATGTCAATACTTCACAATAAATTTATTTAAAGAACAATAAAGACATACAATATTAAATGTGTATTTGTATTAAAGAAACAGACCGTTATTAAACCGAGAAATGTCTACAACATTAATAATGTGACAGGATTAGATTTTAAAGAGTATTTAATCATTAATATTTCACGGATCCCGGATATTAAATCTGCGTCACACATATCCGCATGACAGGCCCATGAGTTACAAATAAGTCTACATGAAAAATGAAGTTACAGCACCACCAAGCGGTATGTGTAAGGAAGTTACTAAGATATGAAACATTAAGGAACGGCCAATCAGAGTTCATCACACAAACACAACTTGAGTCAGGATGGTCTCACAGACATTATAACAATATTTCAAACTTTTATCCAATCAGATGTACAGATAAATTGTCCCATGGTGCATCTCATGTTTACTTCACCATATAAAAGTCCATTACACGTTGCCATCTTTGTCAGTTCTCTAATGCCTGCAGGCAGTTTATATTATTATAATATATTTATTGGACAACCCAGCAGGCATGTCAGTTCCCAGGTTCACCAAGGAGGAGAGCGCTGCACTGGTCCACGCCGTCAAGGACTTTTATCCCCAGCTGTTTGGGAACAAGAGGAGCTCGACAGATGCGCCTGTTAAGAAGGCCCTCTGGGAGTCTATCACCAATGCGGTTAGATTGGTGTGTGACGTCCAGAGGACCCAGGATCAGATCATGAGGAGATTCGGAGATATGAGGTTGCGTTTATCGAAAAAAGTCAACCTCATAAGGGACTGGGTACAAGCCCGTAAAAGAGGGGGCCAAAGAAAGGCCCCGCGGAAACTGTACCTACTCCCTTATGAGGTGACTTTATGCGAGCTCCTCAATCTCCGGGTCCCCAAAAGATTTAGATCCTCGCCATCCTCGGCCTCCTCTTCTTCCCTCCCAGCTGCGGGATCTGAAAGTCCTGACGCGGGGGACAGGGCAGATGCTTCTCCGTCCGGTGGCCTGGGAGGAGCCGATAGAGAATCTGAACCAGGTAATTATCCAACTTCATATAATATTTATAATGTTAAAAATCAAAAATGTGTATTTAGTCAGATACTAAACCTATACAGATCTCACAACATACACTACATATGATGTTTAGATATCTGATTTTAGATTATTGACACATGAAATAGGAATGATGTTTCTTGCGCTCTACAGAATATGCGTCACAGAGCGGAAATGTAATTTCGCATCCACGTTAACATGGGTTTGCGGAAAGTGGCATTGCTTTATACATGTTGTTCAAATGACGGATGCGTAATTCCGCTTGGAATCATTGCGCAATGATCGCGAAAATGGAATTTCTCATCCACGTTAACATGGGTTTGCGGAAAGTGGCATTGCTTTATACATGTTGTTCAAATGACGGATGCGTAATTCCGCTTGGAATCATTGCGCAATGATCGCGAAAATGGAATTTCTCATCCACGTTAACATGGGTTTGCGGAAAGTGGCATTGCTTTATACATGTTGTTCAAATGACGGATGCGTAATTCCGCTTGGAATCATTGCGCAATGATCGCGAAAATGGCATTTCTCATCCACGTTAACATGGGTTTGCGGAAAGTGGCATTGCTTTATACATGTTGTTAAAAATTAAATGGAAATTCTTAGATTAGTGAAGAATACAGTATTCTTATTTTAAATATTATATCTAATAAAAAACGAATAATACTAATAAATTATAACATATGGCCATCAATTGATGATTATGTAATAACAAGCAGATATTCTTAAAGATACAGTAAACAACACAACTGATTGAAAATAAGAGTCCAGGATATATTTATCATTAATTTAATAGCGGAAACTATTAACTCATGGGACTACCAAAGGATTAATATTTTTCTATTGATTTGTTATTAATGTAAATATTTTAAACATGGCATGATTAGTATTAATGATATGCAATCCTCATTTAATATATTACAGATATGGATGTGGCTGCTGGATCCTCAAGCCAGGGCTTGTCACAGTATGGTATGTCTCATTTTAATTGACATTTGTCTTAGAAACATGGAATGAACATTACATACTAAATACACATTGTTCAATATTTATATGTAATGTCTATTTAATAGATGAAAATTATATAATTATTCGGATATCCTTAAATAACATATTTGATTTTAATTGCATGCTCAATACCATTCATTACATCAACATATGGAGTAGATAATTCATTAACAAACAACAACATTGTGGAATCTATTTAATTTTAGATTAAAGGGATACTGAGCTACAATTATTAATATTGTCTTTCACATACAGTATGCAATATTAATAAACATAAAATATAATACTATCATCATATGTGACATATTCTATTGCTAAATGTAGTTTAAAATAAAGAAAGTACGTTTATGTGCATCTAAATATTTGTTGACCAACCTGGGTTTATATTGATGATTGGTGGATACCTTCAACAAACAATATTTATTGAATCCAATATTCCTTATCTGCCTTTAAGATTAATATCGAACAACATTCTAATTATAATAGGAGTCAATGTTAAATCATTTTTTACAGTTTGAACATAGAAATCAATTATTTAAATTAATCATGTCAGTGTCCCTTTAAGACAAAATAGATTAATTCATCTTTACATTATTTTTATTAAAAACTATTGATATATAAATCTAATTATCTGTTGGAGTTACTTTATAGATATCTGCATACTCTAACAGCACCATGATTACATATTTGTAATAATCAAGTTTGTTATGTATTGTGATAAATATGTGTTGTGTCCTAAACAAGATTACTGTACATTGAAAAAATGGGTCGATGTGACACATGTTTGTTTAGATTTGTCAACAGATGCTCCTCAATATGTGGTTTGTGTGTATTCTTGTAACTTCTTAAGGACATATGACGGAATTATTCCGTCATAAAAAAATTGAGCTAAGTGAAAGCTGTGTCCTTAAAGGGTTAAGAACATTGATCATTGGGTATATTTAGATATGCAATAGCAGCATCTGAGATGAATTTGATGTCTAATGTAGTCTGACATTAAACATATGTTCAATACAGATATGTTTACAGAATCCCCTTGATTCAATCAAGCATTTTCTGGTGTAATGACTGCTCTATTCTTCACATTTTAAAGTTGATTAATGTTAAAATTCTAGACAGATGTGATTTAGTGATATCCAAAATGTGTTTAATAATATATATCTATATCATTCATAGAGAGAGTTGGTGTGGGAAGCCCACAGGAATCCAGCAGTGACATAGAGCCGCCTTTGCGGTCTCCTGGTAAGTCCATTGACTCATTTATATGTAATTGAAGGTGTATTGCTAATCAATATTATGATCATGATTCCGATGAAGCATAACATTATAAAAAATCATAGAATTTATCTTCTGATTATATATTTTTTTTTTATATTGAGCGATTAATAATTTCTACTTTATTAGTCTACACATTTGTTATTCATAAGATGTCTAACATATGTTTTTTTAAATTTTTTTTTTTGACAACAGTCATCAAGTGATACACACATGAGAAATCTTAAATGTTCTATGTACTATGCTTTTATGAATTTAACATTAAGACAAACAATACATTAATATTCTGATTTATTGACAATAACAAATCTATTGTCATTTGTATGCTCCATCAAAATGATGTAAATCATAACTTTGTGTGTGTATATCTTTAATGCAACATTGATGTGCGTATTTGAGCAACAGTAACATATGTTATAATATCTGATCTTAAGGTGTACACAACATGTTATGTTTTACAGAGATTGATGTCACATGTGGGATGGAGGAGGAAGAGGCTGCCTTGGAGTCTGATGGTATGTGAAATATATCTATCATGTTTCCAACATGTTTCTTTTTTTGAAATCATTTTATTGAAGACATTCAAAGTCTACAGCTTTTTCCCTTTAAAAAGGAATATTATTTGACTGTTCAAATACACTACTGCCCCCTTTCTATATCAGGCAGCATGAAAATCTGCTTGTATATATTTTTTTAAGAATATATAATTCATGCCATCATTATGTCACATGCATATTCCATGCCAAAACACAATAATAAGTTTCACATTGTACAGACAGTCATTGAGATTCATCTGAGTGCCTATATAGATACCATATCCTCATTTCAGAATAGTTTACAGATTCAAACACACTTCGAAGTATATTGAAAACATAATCAATTTGAAATGCGTTGATTTGATGTCAGGATGTATGAGATGTTAATATATTTCTTTTACATTTTCAGATGGATCCACCACTTCTGGTCATCTGGATTCCGCCCCTGCCCAGTCACAGACCCCTCCCCGTGCACACACCCCTGACCATGGCCACACCTCTGCACACACCCAGAGCCCTTCCCATCACCAAACTCATGACCATGCCCCGACCACTGCCAGCCCTTCCCATATTTCATATCCTGTCCCTCCCAAAAAACGCCCAGACACCCCCCTTCGCCGCTCTCCCCGTATTCTGGCCCGTACAGCTGCCCAGACCCAAACTCCCCACTCCCCAGCTGTACGGCCTACCCTGGAGCAGCAGCTCACCACTCCCCAAGCCATTCCCATCCCTCCCCAAGCCAATCCCATCCCTCCCCAAGCCAATCCCATCCCTCCCCCCTGTTTAAACCTTCATTGTCCTGGGTGTCAGATTGTCCTTCCCAGGCACAGCTGTAAGTATCATTCTAAATACACTTTATAAGATACTTAAAGGTACAGTGAAGTTAAATTGGTTAAATTGTGATTCAAATCCAGCATGCAATGTTAAGCCAATGTATAATAGAATACTCTTATGAATTATTCGTCATTCTCTTGATATATTTATGGAAAACAACTTATTCCTATAATTAGTTTAAACAATAAAATAAATGTGGCCATCATTTCTTTATTGTTGGATGAATGTATCCATCAACCAGCATGCACAAACAAAGTTAATCAACAAATATTGGCTTCCATAAAAACCAACATTCTTGCATTCAAAATATAGCTTGACAATTAAAACATATAATGAATATGTGTAATTTCTAAAGATTTGTCATGTCATGCTCTATCTGAATCAGTCCATTAAATATTTAGGTTCAGTGTCCCTTTAATTGGATATCACTACATATACCAAACACCACTACTTGGATCCAAAATTTTATGTCCAAATGTGGATACATTATCTCTTGTCTAACCCAGTGGGAATGTAATTTCTTCTGGTTGCTATGTTTACACAGCTTGTCCTCAATGCCAAAATGTTTAAGGATAGGTGTGCCTACCACAGTCTAAATTGAATTTTTAAATTGCTGATGTAAGTACAATGTAAATCCTTTAACAAGATTTGATACACTCAAGCTGTATAAGTGGATCATCTAAAACCAATTAAAGGGGACAACATGTTTGAGTAACATGAGCCTTTAATGATTTCTGTCTGTCTGAATAACCTAATTCATGTGTAAAGAATATATGAAAAATAATTTATGTAAATAATTATTTGTCTTTATGATGACAATGTATGTATTAAAATCTTTTATTCTGTTGTGTAATTATCCTTAATATTTAATTTTATTTTATTTTAGGCTGTGACTCAGCATGGCTCATGCTAGAAGGGATAGCAAGAGTAGAGCAGGCCGTGTTGAGGAACGCAGCTGTCCTGAGAGGGATGAACGACACCATGCAGGCCCAGCTCCGGGTTCAGGACTTGACTCTGCGTGAAATTATGCGATTACGTTCAAGGCCTGAATCTGGAGCTGGACATGCACAGGACAATGAAGAGGATGACCAGTAAGTGGAGGATCTGGATATGCTCCATGGTGGCAGATAAGAATCCTCCGTCCACATGTTGAATTTGTATTTAGATTGTTGCCATTTGGCCTTTTTATCAGTTTATTGTTGTGCCTGTTGCACTCTTTTACCTTGTCATGTGTCTCCAATGAGGCTATGCTGGCCCTTGGCAACTCTCTTCATGGACTGTGATGCACTGTGTTACCTTGCCATGTGTCTCCAATGGGGCTATGCTGGCCCTTGGCAACTCTCTTCATGGACTGTGATGCACTGTGTTACCTTGTCATGTGTCTCCAATGGGGCTATGCTGGCCCTTGGCAACTCTCTTCATGGACTGTGATGCACTGTGTTACCTTGCCATGTGTCTCCAATGGGGCTATGCTGGCCCTTGGCAACTCTCTTCATGGACTGTGATGCACTGTGTTACCTTGTCATGTGTCTCCAATGGGGCTATGCTGGCCCTTGGCAACTCTCTTCATGGACTGTGATGCACTGTGTTACCTTGTCATGTGTCTCCAATGGGGCTATGCTGGCCCTTGGCAACTCTCTTCATGGACTGTGATGCACTGTGTTACCTTGCCATGTGTCTCCAATGGGGCTATGCTGGCCCTTGGCAACTCTCTTCATGGACTGTGATGCACTGTGTTACCTTGTCATGTGTCTCCAATGGGGCTATGCTGGCCCTTGGCAACTCTCTTCATGGACTGTGATGCACTGTGTTACCTTGCCATGTGTCTCCAATGGGGCTATGCTGGCCCTTGGCAACTCTCTTCATGGACTGTGATGCACTGTGTTACCTTGCCATGTGTCTCCAATGGGGCTATGCTGGCCCTTGGCAACTCTCTTCATGGACTGTGATGCACTGTGTTACCTTGTCATGTGTCTCCAATGGGGCTATGCTGGCCCTTGGCAACTCTCTTCATGGACTGTGATGCACTGTGTTACCTTGTCATGTGTCTCCAATGGGGCTATGCTGGCCCTTGGCAACTCTCTTCATGGACTGTGATGCACTGTGTTACCTTGTCATGTGTCTCCAATGGGGCTATGCTGGCCCTTGGCAACTCTCTTCATGGACTGTGATGCACTGTGTTACCTTGTCATGTGTCTCCAATGGGGCTATGCTGGCCCTTGGCAACTCTCTTCATGGACTGTGATGCACTGTGTTACCTTGTCATATGGCTCATATATTCCTTATTTTTACAAGATTATTTATAAACGTTGTGTATGTTTTCTTACATACTAATAAAATACATTTTATTTCACAAATCTTTGTCCTCATTCTTCCTGTTATTTTTTGAAAGCTCTAGTTTATGTTGTTTATCCTTAAAGGGACCTAACAAATATATTTGTTATAATGAAATCATATATGTAAGACAATAGTAAATGACTTTAAGATTAACATCTCCAATGTAATCTTATTATTTGTGTTTATATTATTTTCTCTTAGCTCTATCATTGCCTGATTATGATTAGCAGAGTAATTTCTTTATATATGTATATATATTTTTGTATTTGTGTATATATGTATATTTAAATGTTCAGATCCATGTGTGTATTTATAAACTCTGCATGAATTGATGCACCTTTACCAAATGATCTGAGTATTGATACAATGATATAATCCCTGTAAAGTGTTCATTTTATTTAAATAGTATTGACTATGTGTATGCTCTTTTTAAAAACAAAATAATGTCCCTTTAAGTGATGTTGATCACTATTGTAAATGAATGTATTTCCATTTGTAAAGCGTTTTTGTCCTTTTTACAAGAACAAGGACATATAGTTTTATTAATAAACAATATTATTGTAATGTTGACAGCACCTGTATTTCATTTTAAAATATATATTATTGTCAAAGTGTAACCAAATAAATCTCTGTGTGTAATGCAAATAATGTAGATGATGAATATTAGTTAACTAATATGTTAACAAAATACATCTCCTCCCATATATGGCTATAGGTAGGCTGACAATAATTAAACTTGAATAAATGACACGTTTAATCAATACATGTATAACTATTGTTATTCAACAACAATCCAAACATATCTTAAAACATCAATGGCATATGTATTTCTCATGTGTATCTTTTAAATGTTAAAGATATACACCATAGCTATAGTTCAAGGGACAGTCAAGTCCGAAAAGATGATTCATGATTTGGTGACATTCCTAGATAGCAATCTACACACATACTAGTTCCTAAAATATAAATACGTTTCTTAGTGATATGCCAAGATGTCACTGAGTCCTTGTATTGTCTGCGGTTTTTCAGCGATCTCGGATGCGCCATGTTGCTTAAGACGTCACCTGCCAGGCTGTCCAATGATTCCTTGTATTGACTGACGTTCTTACGTGATCAGGAATATGCCTTTTATTGGATTGCGTTTTGACGCGATCAAGGATGCGCCTTTTTTTTTGGGGCGTTCTTACGTGATCAATAATGTGCCTTTCATTGGATGGCGTTCTTACGTGATCAAGGAAGCGCCATGTTAAGACGGCACATGTAAAGTTAAAAAAACGTGTGATTGGATTGCGTAGTCCCGCAATATTTGTGCACGTTAAAAACGTTTGTGACTGCATGCAATTTTAAAAAGCTTGCGAATATGTATTATTTGCATCATGTTACATTGTTGACCCGTAGCTGATAAAGACCAACACATTCTCTTTTGCTGGATGTCTGGTTGAATCAACGAACGAAAGCAAAATGTTTTCATGCATAGGATATTTATAGGCAAGTGCAAATCTCTACAGTCCATGTTTAATATGTTTGTCAACAATGTTCCTTTTTCTGAAAAATTACTGTTGTGTTTAATGTTGAACATATCTAATTAATAAATATGCGCTATTGTGTTTGAATAAAGTAATCAATATGCATTTATCATATGCTAAATATATGATGCCGACTTCTTCTAAATGTAATTTCGTTGTATATTTTATGAAAGGTTCATTAGACACTCACATTATAAATAAAAATATTTGATTTTGTCTCTAGTTAGATAGTACATTGTTTAACCAATAGGTTTATTTTGTCTTGTGTTGTAAGAAAATGTAAGTAATTTTCTTACTCCTCGCAAAGCCAATGAGTTTCATGTGAGTACCATCTCCAGCTTTGTCCGGTTTGTGTAAAGGGGCTTTTCATATGTTAATGATGGGGTATTGTGTTGTTTTACGGTTGTAATGGTGGTTCATCTATATTTTCAATATAGCTAACCCTATTTTATTTGCAAGTGTTTGAAGCTTTTTAATATTGATATCAGTATATGTTAATCTTGTTGTTTGTAGTAGTGTCTATTACATACAGTTATGTAAAAAATATAGGATACTGTCCCTTGAATGCAAATGTTGTTTTTTGTATCATGTATGAGATCCACATAGTTTAATCTTCAAATATATTTTTGTTAGCATATTTCCCCCCCCCACTCCTAAAAGGACTTTAAACCATATTCATTGTTAAAATAAAAATATTTACAATAAAATATTAACACAATAATGTCTCTTAAAGAAAATAGACTTTATTTAACACGTCAATATAAATGTGATTTTAAAATTTATTTTTTGACAAAGTACATGTAGATATACCAACAAGCTTAAAATATGTGTTAGCATATGTAATGTTGTTAAAGGGACAGTTTAGAAAAAAAATTTTTTTACAATTATTCGAAAAGTCAATTCTGTAATATCAAGGATATCAAATGTTTCTCAACAATTGAACATTTGTCTGGGTTTATTTAAATTTGCTATCTAAACCTATGAGGTTGGTGTGCTCATTTCTTAAATCTTGAAGAGTGCTTGTAATCATTATACAATTTGAGCACTAGAGGGCATTTGGATAGCATTTGTATATGTAAAACCTTGTGCTCATACAGCATATTATTGACCATGTATTGATCATTGATATCTAAAATGTTGTTATGTCAGAACAACAAATAAGTGGTCATTTTTCATAGTCATAGATACAAGGGTAAGCACATAAGTCACACATGTATTTCTCCATGTTTTGTTGTTTCAAACTTTATAATGCGTAATACAGTGTTTTCTTTGTAATCAATAATTTTCTGACTGTCCCTTTAAGCTGTGTTATTGGCATTCAAACAGTAATATGCCATCATGGATAATTGTTATGGTAATTTAGTTAGCGATTCGGGAAACAGTTTGGACATCACATCACAGAAACCAATCAATATCATGAACAAGGATAGGTATGTGATGATGTGGTTTTCACACACTTATAACCCACACTCTGCAAAGAATCTTCCTCCATGGACCCGGTCCCATAGAAGTCGATTATATACAGAGTGTGGTCCACAAGTGTATGAAAACCACATCATCACATACCTATCCATTACACAAAAAAAAAATTTGAAGATGGAAAAAAATACTTACTTCCTCTTCCTTCCCCTCTTCCCACGGGGCTGAGGCTCTGGGAGAGGCAACTGCCGACTCCGAAGAGTCCTCCTTGGAGCTGTTGTGGGAGGAGTGGAAGGAAGAGTACTGGGACGACCAAGGTGAGGAGTAGATGGCTGAGGAGGAGGAGGAGAAGATGGATGAGGAGGAGAAGATGGCTGAGGAGGAGGAGGAGTAGATGGCTGAGGAGGAGGAGGAGTAGATGGCTGAGGAGGAGGATGAGATGGGCCGGCAGGAGGAGATGGCCCAGCAGCAAGAGGCCCAGCAACAAGAGGCCCAGCAACAGGAGGTAGACCAGCATGCGCCTCCCGGAAAAATGTGAACATTTCCTGATGAAGATTAAACATTCTTGTTTGTCCTTCTTGTATTCTATTCAGTATACTGATTATTTCATTTTGGCCTTGAATTATTTGATTCTGCCCATCAAGTATTCTGCGTCGTCCTTCTATGTTTTCTATCCGGGAGGTACGCATCTGGTCTATGTACTCCAGTAGAACCCGCACCTCCGCTATTTCTTCTTGTTGTGCCTGTTGAACCCGTGCATGGCGGGGTGCCCGTGCACGGCGGAGTGCGGGTCTTTGAGGGACCTCGGGTTCCGCGGGTTCAGCGGGATCCTCCTGTGCTTCCGGGGCCTCTTCATCATCTCCCGTGCGCTGTTCGTCACGGGGGGCCTCTTCCCTCCGAAGTGGGAATTCCTCACCACCACTCTCATCCCGGGGAGATGCAGGAGGCTGTGCTGCCTCGTCCCCAGACTCTGTATATAAATAAAGAAAAAAAAATATATATATATATATTAGCATATTTGCAAATCAAGGTTTAAATGACTTAGCTTACGATACAATTACAAATGCAGAATCATTAATCCACTTTGAAATCTAACAAACAATCAATACGATTTCCGCTTTTTCTAAACCGTGTTTGTGATATCTGGTCAATGTGAATGTTTTTGCGTTTGTTTTCAGTCTGTTTAAATGCACACCTAACCTATAGCCTAGATACTGATGTAACCGCAAAGTAATAGAATGCGTGTAAACAGCGTAATAGCATTAATCTGATCCTTAACACATGAAACCCAATGTTTTATCTTTCATGATTTAGAAGCATACATTTAGTATCAACTTTCGAATGTACTTTTCTTATCTAATTAGCTTCATTCTCTGGATATTCTTTGCTGAAAAGCATATCTAAATATGCTTATAAGATGCTGATTGTTAGCTGAATATAGCTGCCTCCTGTGATTGTTTCACCGTGTGCATGGCTATTTCTTCATTAAAATATATCTCAAGAATGAATCAAATTAGGTAATATAAGTACATTTGAATGTTTTGTCAAATTGTATTCGCTACCTCAATCATGAAAGTAAATTTTTGCGTATAGTGTCCATTGAAATACATTCGTATGTGAAATTATTGTTCAATGAGCTTACCGTCAGATGAGAGTGGCAGGTTCCCGGTATCGATTCCTCCGATACCGACTACTTCCACCTCGGAGATGCTGGGCCGCAACATTTCCTCCCATCTGCAGTACTCCATTTCAAGGGCAGGGCCGCCACCGGTCCCTGCGGCATGTCGGGCCTCCAGGCTTAACTTTTTTTTAAGTTCAAGTTTACAGTCCCGGTACCGATGTTTGATAGAATCCATATCCCGGTTCCGGCCACCCACTGCATTGACTGCATTCCTAATCTCGTTCCAGAGCCTCCTCCTGTCAGTCGGGGTAGTCTTCTGGTGCTGCAGCATCCTATGCCTGGCCATATAGGCCTCTACGAGGGCCTCCTTCTCCTCCATCGTAAACCTCGCCTCCCTAGTCGCCTTGGCCTTCCCCTGTGACGATGCCCTCTGTTTCCCGGACTGTGAAGCCCTACTCTGACCGCCACTGGGCCCAGCCACTTGGTCATCTTGAACCAAGTGGCTGGGTCCACCCACCGCTTCCACCCCCGCTTCCTGCCCCCCTTCCTGCCCCCCTTCCTGCCCTGTTCCTCTCCCCCTCCCTCTACTCCCCCCTCTACCTGTCCCCTGCCTGGCCTCCATCTCCTCCCTAAACTAAAAATAATCAAACAAAAAGTGAGTGTGATGAAATGAAAGGGGGTCAAAATAAAGAACTAAAAAGACAAAAAAGGTGCTTAAAGTGTGAGGGATGTAAAAAAAACAAAGAGGGTAAGGAGTATTTAAATAAACGAAAAGAATAAGACTAAAAGGAGGATATGTAAACTAAATGTAACTAGGGGATGGGTATGGGATGGGTATGGGGTATGGGATAAGAGTAAATGGGATGAAAGGGAATGGGACTACAAGGAATGGGGTATGGAGTGTAGTATGAGGGGGTAGGGGGTATGGAGTGTAGTATGAGGGGGTAGGGGGTATGGAGTGTATGTAGTGTTATTGATAAGTGTATGTATGTATTGAATGTGTTTGCGTGTAAATGTGTTAAGTGTACAGATAAATCACTCGCTCGCTAACTAACACTACTTCTAATTCTCACTAACAAACACTCCCACTAACGCTCACTAACTACCACTAACTGACGCTCACACTAACAACTATCACTAATAACTCCCACTAACTCACTCACGCTCCCACTAACAGACTCTCTCCCACTCCCACTAACTCCCACTAACTCAATCACTCTCTCACGCTAACACTACCAACTGACTCTCTCACGCTAACACTACCAACTGACTCTCTCACGCTAACACTACCAACTGACTCTCTCACGCTAACACTAACTCACTCTCAAAAATTCTCAAAATCTCTATTCTTAAATCTCCAAAGACCCACCAGCAACACAGTCAAAGAAGCCATGCTTGTGTGGTGCTTATATACCCTGTGTAAATGTTTAATGATGTCCCAATTTCCATTGTAATTAGTGTTCAGGTGTGCTTTATTAGCAATTAATATTATTGCAATGTGTATTAGGTGTGTGAATTTGCGCATGCTCATTTAGAGTTGGTATTTGTGGAATGTGTAGAATGCGATGATGTCATAGTGTTCGTTTTCGCTTTCATTGTCCAAAAGTATTCTTTTTAAATGTGAATTTGCGATGGTGTGTTCTTCGTGAAGTGTTGTATATGTATGTTTTTCATAATATATAATGATATTGAATGCGATTTTGTTTCTAGTGTATGTATATCTTTTTTAATCCTTGTTGTTATTGTGCGATTTTCCGCATCTTAAAGTATATGCGTATTCCCCGTATAAATAGTATTAAAACTTCCCCCGCTTGTGAATGTGTAATGCTTGTGTGCTTTGTTGATTGATTGTTGTTGTGACATTTGCGGCGTGTTATTGTTGTGCATGATGTGGTATGCGTCATATGACCGAGCTGTGCGTATTCTCGCGAGATCGAGTGTTAGGTGAAAAAAGGCAATTTATTTGCTTTCCCATTGATCTCTATGGGAGACTGTCTAACGCGGGCAGGATTACGCGTGTGACATACACGCGTTAGGAGCATCGTTAGATGGTCTTATATTAACTCTAAATACCGGAGTCAAACAATGACGTGCGTTAGACATAAACACGCGTGGCGTTAACAGCCCATCTACCGCCGAACTCTAAATCTAGCCGTTAGCTTTGGTAGGACTGATATCAGTCATCAGGAATCCAACAGTGTTTTCTGATACAGGAACAGTTTTTGAGATATCTTGCAAATGTAAGAGAAAAAACAACATATAAGCAAAATATCAATTTCCTTAAATGACAGTTTCAGGAATGGGAAAAAAATGCAAACAAAATAAGCCTCTGAAAACCAGAAGCAGAATGAAATAAAGACTTAAATAATGTCAGAAATCTGGCGCCAAGTATGACGCCCACAACTGACAAAATATTTTTTGGCGCCAAGAACGTCTGCAACAAACACGAGCGTCATAGATGACGCAACTATGTGAAAATTCTCTGCGCCAACTAAGACGCCGGAAATGACGAAAATACGTCAACAAACGTAATTCTCGCACCAAAAAAGTCTCGCGCCAAGAATGACGCAATAAATGATAGCATTTTGTGCACTTGCAAGCCTAACAGCCCACAATTTAGAAAGAATGTCAATTTGAAAATTCCAGGTAAGAATTTTTTTTTTTTAAATATGCATTTCCCAAAATGAAACGGACAGTCTGCAAAAAGGAAATATACTGATAAACCTGAATCATGGCAAATGATAATGTACAAACATTATATTTAGAACTTTACAAATAAAGTGCCAAACCATAGCTGAGAGAGTCTAAATAAAGGAAAACCTACTTACCAAAAGACACTCATCTACATAAAGTAGATAGCCAAACCAGTACTGAAACGAGAATCAGCAGAGGTAATGGTATATAAGAGTATATCGTCGATCTGAAAAGGGATGAATCTCTACGACCGATAACAGAGAACCTATGAAATAGATCCCCGTTAGGATGACCATTGCATTCAATAGGCAATACTCTCTTCACATCCCTCTGTCATTCACTGCACTCTGAGAGGAACCGGGCTTCAGCATGCTGAGAAGCGCATATCAACGTAGAAATCTAGCACAAACTTACTTCATCACCTCCATAGGAGGCAAAGTTTGTAAAACTGAATTGTGGGTGTGATGGGGGGTGTATTTATAGGCATTTTGAGGTTTGGGAAATTGTGCCCCTCCTGGTAGGAATGTATATCCCATACGTCACTAGCTCATGGACTCTTGTCAATTACATGAAAGAAAATGCATTACTGTTCGTGCAATTTAGTTTAACAATATCTAGTTATGTAACGTAATTGAAATGTCAATAATTTTCATAAAAACACATCATGCACTGTAAAAAGTTAACTATCACTAATGTGACTTTAACAAAGCAGAAGCTTTGCAATTATGATAGTCAAGATAGCAATAATATCTGCTTTAAAGTCCGCTGCCAGGATTAGAATAATTTTCATGGTAAGGTATTTTAACATATTCTTTAGATCGAGATAGATAGACAGACAGACAGACTGATAGATAAATAGATAGATAGATGATAGATAGACAGATAGATAGATAGATATATAGGGATAGATAGATGATAGATAGATGATAGATAGATAGATAGATAGATATAGATAGATAGATAGATAGATAGATAGATAGATAGATAGATAGATAGATAGATAGTAATAGATAGATAGATGGATAGATAGATACGGATAAATAGATAGATGATAGATAGATAGATAGATAGATAGATAGATAGATAGATAGAAAGATATATAAAGATAGAGAGAGGGAGATTTAGATAGGGAGATAGAGAAAAATCCTGTATGCATGTATGTATGTGTATGTACAATAAGTGTATGTATGTATTTGTATGTAAGTGTATGTATGTATGTATGTGTAGTTAAAGGAACAGTCTAGACCAAAATAAACTTTCATGATTCAGATAGGGCATGCCATTTTAAACAATTTTCCAATTTACTTTTATCACCAATTTTGCTTTGTTCTCTTGGTATTCTTAGTTGAAAGCTTAACCTAGGAGGTTCATATGCTAATTTCTTAGACCTTGAAGGCCACCTCTTTTCAGAATGCATTTTAAGTTATTCACCACTAGAGGGTGTTAGTTCATGTATTTCATATAGATAACACTGTGCTCGTGCACGAGAAGTTATCTGGGAGCAGGCACTGATTGGCTAAACTGCAAGTCTGTCAAAAGAACTGAAATAAAGGGGCAGTTTGCAGAGGCTTAGATACAAGATAATCACAGAGGTTAAAAGTATATTAATATAACAGTGTTGGTTATGCAAAACTGGGGAATGGGTAATAAAGGGATTATCTATCTTTTAAAACAAAAATTCTGGTGTAGACTGTCCCTTTAAGTGTATGTATATGTATGTAAGTGTATGTAAGTGTATGTATGCATGTATGTATGTGTATTTAAGTGTATGTAAGTGTATGTATGCATATATGTGTGTATGTATGTGTAAGTGTGCATAAATATGTATGTATGTATGTATGTATGTGTATGTAAGTGTATGTATGTGTATATAAGTGTATGTATGCATATATGTGTGTATGTATGTGTAAGTGTGCATAAATATGTATGTATGTATGTGTATGCAAGTGTATGTATGTGTATGTAAGTGTATGTATGTGTAAGTGTGCATAAATATGTATGTATGTATGTCTGTGTATGCAAGTGTATATATGGATGTATGTGTGTATGTATGTGTAAGTGTGCATACATATATATGTATGTATGTGTATGTAAGTGTATGTATGCATATATGTGTGTATGTATGTGTAAGTGTGCATAAATATGTATGTATGTATGTGTATGCAAGTGTATATATGGATGTATGTGTGTATGTATGTGTAAGTGTGCATACATATATATGTATGTATGTGTATGTAAGTGTATGTATGCATATATGTGTGTATGTATGTGTAAGTGTGCATAAATATGTATGTATGTATGTATGTGTATGCAAGTGTATGTATGGATGTATGTGTGTATGTATGTGTAAGTGTGCATAAATATGTATGTATGTATGTGTATGCAAGTGTATGTATGGATGTATGTATGTGTACGTGTGCATTCATATATATGTATGCATGTGTATGTAAGTGTATGCATGCATGTATGTGTGTATGTAAGTGTAAAAAAACAGAAAAGTTGCCAGGTATAGAAGGGGTTAAATTAGTGATTACTGTGAAAATATATATATATATACAGTCTAGATGTTGGGAACAAATAAATGATATAAACCCCAGTTCATAGGAAAGGATGTTACAGCTGTTAAGGTAATCCAGAAGCGTTCACATATGCACATGTAAAGCAGAGAAGCTGGAGCAGCACACTGATGCAGCGTTCCATACGGACCACCTGTGCTTGAAGCATGGTCTTCCTTGCTGGGCAGCATAACGGAGAGAAGGGAGCGGATTGATCGTATTCACGGATTGACACATTTGCTAAACTCAGGCCAGAGTTGCAGCTTTTGATAAGAACTATACACTGAGGCATCTGCCCTTGTTATATTGTTTGCTTTACATGTGCATATGTGAACGCTTCTGGATTACCTTAACAGCTGTAACATCCTTTCCTATGAACTGGGGTTT